>NC_030684.2:55202142-55504642 GCF_000004195.4 Xenopus tropicalis
ATCTTTGGTTTGATATTGTGGAGCACAGTCATCCTGACTGGAGGCGAATGAGGAACTGAAATGAAAGAGAGGAAAAAAAGAAGTCCTCCGTGGAATAGCAGCAGGGCCGCATGGCTTGGAGCGAGATGATGGGGGAAATTGACGAGTCTAAGAAGCCTTTTTTTCGATTTCTATGAGCTTTTGTTAAGATGCCAGCCACGATGGTGATTTCGACATTCCTCTAATGTAGAAGAGCTGGTAGAAACGATGGCGAGAATATACCGTTGAGGAAAAGAGCCGCTTGTCAGAAGTGGGATTTGAACCCACGCCTCCATCTGGAGACCAGAAATCCCAAGCCTGGGGAAGAGCTGCACTCTTGAGTCTGGCGCCTAGACCACTCGGCATGCCTGACAGAAGCCTGCCGGCTGGCGAGAGGGATTGAGACATTCTAAATATAAATTAAGAGCCGGAAGCTTTTTTCAGTGGAAATATACAGGGCGAGCGAGGGAGAGAGCACTACGAGGCAAACTCTGCTTAAAAGGGTACCCTGCAAATTTACATCCCGGCGGTTAAAATGTGATTGAATAGAATCCAGTTGTGTGTTAAAACACACCAATGACATTTTATTCCGGTCCTTCTTGCAAGTAAAGGATGTCACAATTTGATATTACAGCCGAACCTAGAACATGCGCTGAAAGATGTGTGAGCAAATGAGTGCGCTGCCTGTTGACGCGCGTGGCCTAATGGATAAGGCGTCTGACTTCGGATCAGAAGATTGAGGGTTCGAGTCCCTTCGTGGTCGGCGCCCTGTTGGCGTGCCCAAACTTAAAGCGCACGGCAGGCCCAACCGAGCTGTGTGCAGTAAACCGTGACTGATGCGAAAGCTCGGTGTTGAGAGTTCTTATTTCGCCTTCTTGCGCTTGTTTGGCACAACTCCATCTGATAGAGTACGATAGTAAGCAGCTGGGCTGTGCCCGACAGTAACGGGCAATCGCCCCAAAGTACGTAAGGCTTGAATGCTACACTTGTATAAACCATGATGTGGCGCTCGTTGGGGTACCTCCCACGCCCAGAGCTCTGGCAGCAGCGGCAGACCGCGTGGCCTAATGGATAAGGCGTCTGACTTCGGATCAGAAGATTGAGGGTTCGAGTCCCTTCGTGGTCGCTTTAGCTTCCTGCCTTTGCAAAAAGCCCACCATCTTGCTCTTCTGCATTAGCAGCAGGAAGAAGAAGCTGATTGCAAATGAGAAGAAAGCCCTTAGCAGACTTGAACATGTTGGCCTCTTGTCAGGCTTCAGCCTTCCCAGCGTAATATTGAAACTCTTGAAAGTTACAGCCCGGGATTAAAAAAAACGCCGGGAAAAGTCATTTTGAAAGAAAAGGCCGGCACGTCAGATGCCGTAGAATCTGAACCAGCACTCTGTCATGTCAGCCGAGCTGCTAGTTCTTGGCCAGCCGCTCCATCTTTGGTTTGATATTGTGGAGCACAGTCATCCTGACTGGAGGCGAATGAGGAACTGAAATGAAAGAGAGGAAAAAAAGAAGTCCTCCGTGGAATAGCAGCAGGGCCGCATGGCTTGGAGCGAGATGATGGGGAAATGACGAGTCTAAGAAGCCTTTTTTTCGATTTCTATGAGCTTTTGTTAAGATGCCAGCCACGATGGTGATTTCGACATTCCTCTAATGTAGAAGAGCTGGTTAGAAACGATGGCGAGAATATACCGTTGAGGAAAAGAGCCGCTTGTCAGAAGTGGGATTTGAACCCACGCCTCCATCTGGAGACCAGAAATCCCAAGCCTGGGAAGAGCTGCACTCTTGAGTCTGGCGCCTTAGACCACTCGGCCATCCTGACAGAAGCCTGCCGGGCTGGCGAGAGGGGATTGAGACATTCTAAATATAAATTAAGAGCCGGAAGCTTTTTTCAGTGGAAAATATACAGGGCGAGCGAGGGAGAGAGCACTACGAGGCAAACTCTGCTTAAAAGGGTACCCTGCAAATTTACATCCCGGCGGTTAAAATGTGATTGAATAGAATCCAGTTGTGTGTTAAAACACACCAATGACATTTTATTCCGGTCCTTCTTGCAAGTAAAGGATGTCACAATTTGATATTACAGCCGAACCTAGAACATGCGCTGAAAGATGTGTGAGCAAATGAGTGCGCTGCCTGTTGACCGCGTGGCCTAATGGATAAGGCGTCTGACTTCGGATCAGAAGATTGAGGGTTCGAGTCCCTTCGTGGTCGGCGCCCTGTTGGCGTGCCCAAACCTTAAAGCGCACGCAGGCCAACCGAGCTGTGTGCAGTAAACCGTGACTGATGCGAAAGCTCGGTGTTGAGAGTTCTTATTTCGCCTCTTGCGCTTGTTTGGCACAACTCCATCTGATAGAGTACGATAGTAAGCAGCTGGGCTGTGCCCGACAGTAACGGGCAATCGCCCCAAAGTACGTAAGGCTTGAATGCTACACTTGTATAAACCATGATGTGGCGCTCGTTGGGGTACCTCCCACGCCCAGAGCTCTGGCAGCAGCGGCAGACCGCGTGGCCTAATGGATAAGGCGTCTGACTTCGGATCAGAAGATTGAGGGTTCGAGTCCCTTCGTGGTCGCTTTAGCTTCCTGCCTTTGCAAAAAGCCCACCATCTTGCTCTTCTGCATTAGCAGCAGGAAGAAGAAGCTGATTGCAAATGAGAAGAAAGCCCTTAGCAGACTTGAACATGTTGGGCCTCTTGTCAGGCTTCAGCCTTCCCAGCGTAATATTGAAACTCTTGAAAGTTACAGCCCGGGATTAAAAAAAACGCCGGGAAAAGTCATTTTGAAAGAAAGGCCGGCACGTCAGATGCCGTAGAATCTGAACCAGCACTCTGTCATGTCAGCCCGAGCTGCTAGTTCTTGGCCAGCCGCTCCATCTTTGGTTTGATATTGTGGAGCACAGTCATCCTGACTGGAGGCGAATGAGGAACTGAAATGAAAGAGAGGAAAAAAAGAAGTCCTCCGTGGAATAGCAGCAGGGCCGCATGGCTTGGAGCGAGATGATGGGGGAAATGACGAGTCTAAGAAGCCTTTTTTTCGATTTCTATGAGCTTTTGTTAAGATGCCAGCCACGATGGTGATTTCGACATTCCTCTAATGTAGAAGAGCTGTAGAAACGATGGCGAGAATATACCGTTGAGGAAAAGAGCCGCTTGTCAGAAGTGGGATTTGAACCCACGCCTCCATCTGGAGACCAGAAATCCCAAGCCTGGGGAAGAGCTGCACTCTTGAGTCTGGCGCCTTAGACCACTCGGCCATCCTGACAGAAGCCTGCCGGGCTGGCGAGAGGGGATTGAGACATTCTAAATATAAATTAAGAGCGGAAGCTTTTTTCAGTGGAAATATACAGGGCGAGCGAGGGAGAGAGCACTACGAGGCAAACTCTGCTTAAAAGGGTACCCTGCAAATTTACATCCCGGCGGTTAAAATGTGATTGAATAGAATCCAGTTGTGTGTTAAAACACACCAATGACATTTTATTCCGGTCCTTCTTGCAAGTAAAGGATGTCACAATTTGATATTACAGCCGAACCTAGAACATGCGCTGAAAGATGTGTGAGCAAATGAGTGCGCTGCCTGTTGACCGCGTGGCCTAATGGATAAGGCGTCTGACTTCGGATCAGAAGATTGAGGGTTCGAGTCCCTTCGTGGGTCGGTGCCCTGTTGGCGTGCCCAAACCTTAAAGCGCACGGCAGGCCAACCGAGCTTGTGTGGCAGTGAAACCGTGACTGATGCGAAAGCTCGCGTGTTGAGAGTTCTTATTTCGCCTCTTGCGCTTGTTTGGCACAAACTCCATCTGATAGAGTACGATAGTAAGCAGCTGGGCTGTGCCCGACAGTAACGGGCAATCGCCCCAAAGTACGTAAGGCTTGAATGCTACACTTGTATAAACCATGATGTGGCGCTCGTTGGGGTACCTCCCACGCCCAGAGCTCTGGCAGCAGCGGCAGACCGCGTGGCCTAATGGATAAGGCGTCTGACTTCGGATCAGAAGATTGAGGGTTCGAGTCCCTTCGTGGTCGCTTTAGCTTCCTGCCTTTGCAAAAAGCCCACCATCTTGCTCTTCTGCATTAGCAGCAGGAAGAAGAAGCTGATTGCAAATGAGAAGAAAGCCCTTAGCAGACTTGAACATGTTGGGCCTCTTGTCAGGCTTCAGCCTGCGTAATATTGAAACTCTTGAAAGTTACAGCCCGGGATTAAAAAAAACGCCGGGAAAAGTCATTTTGAAAGAAAGGCCGGCACGTCAGATGCCGTAGAATCTGAACCAGCACTCTGTCATGTCAGCCGAGCTGCTAGTTCTTGGCCAGCCGCAGTCCTCCGTGGAATAGCAGCAATCCCCCAAATGAGTGCGCCACCTTTTCGCGCTGACCACGTGGCTACTGTTTCCTACCTAAACATTCTGTCTTTGCTGCCCTTACATTACAACATACCTTTAGATTTTCAATGCCAATCCTTGAATTTCTCTGGAGAAAATCTTCCCTCCTGGACCACTATTAATAGCAACTGAACCAGTTTTAGCACTAAATTGCCAGTGTCCAATCACCGTAATCTGCCAACACTTTGAGTGGCGTATTTATGTATGCTGTGTAATAACAGTGAGAGATTCACCACACACCCAGCTTCTCTGTGGACAAATGGCGTAAAATCTGCCGTAATTTTTTTACTCCGGTTTTTCTTACACCGGAACTTATGGAAAAAAATAAACGGCATAATATCCGGCCGTAATATCCCGGCATTCAGACGGAACAATCTTTTCCATTCTATTTTACACAGTTTTTTTACGCCCTTTTTTCAGCAAAGTAGTTTTTACACAAGCATAATAAATTATGCTCCTTAATATCCTTCGATTGAAGATCTTGTATAAGTTATCCCACCCACTTAAAATTGTAAGTTTACAAGGTAGAGAACTCCTTGAATGTGGCCCTCTGCATTTACCAACCAATGGCCAGATTTTTAGGTCTAAATTTGCAAGTTTCTCTGAGATTTACTATGCAACAAAAACAGCAAAAAAGTACAGAACCAACATTTACCAGCATAAACTGCAGAGATCATTTAGAAGTCAATGGCAGATGTTCCTTCACTCCCCTAGAGGATTTTTCTTTGCTTCAAAAGTTTAGAGGTTTTCGGATTTTTGCCGCTGTTTTGTTTTGTTGACAGTTTTGGAAACAACTTGTGCAACTTTTTCTGCTACTATTTTTCTTGCAAGGCCTGTTTCAGTTCAGACTTTTTTTTGTAAATGTCAGACATGGAAATTTTGAGAGTTTATTCTCTATTTTAGTAATTCTGCCCCTTAGCTCTTTAATGCAACTGTAGTTTGTATTTATTATTGGAATGATCCCTGTTTGTCTGTATATTTATTGTTCTGCTGTAGAATGGTGCATAAGTAAATAGCACTTTATAAATTAAAATATACATACATACATGATATTTAGGTATGTCTGTTTGCTCTAGGTAGTAAAAGCAGTTCAACCAGCAGGTGTCACTGTTATCATGGGTCTTAGACATGGTGAGGATAGTTCCCTGTACTTGGAAAGGTTTCATTTTCTGCCTTTTCTATGTATTAATAACATTAACATTATATATATATATATACTATATATATATATACTTAGTCCCTTGGCTAAACATATATTGAAGCAGTAGAATTCTTGGTGAATCGCATAGGTCAGTGTAGGACTGGCCAGAAGGGATGACTTTGATGTAGTTGGCCAGCTTGAAGTATATTGCAATGTATGGACAAACAATCCCTGTTTTGTTTAAAGGGGAGGGCATTTCTTAGTAGCTTAATGCACAGAATGTCTTAATGTCCTATATATATTGATAAAGGGTGAGTGCAGAGGATCTCTTGATGTTGTCTATATGTATTTTGTGGTCACAACCTCATTGTACCCCCGCCTAATGGTTTAAAATTTAGTGGTTGAGCACAACTTTCCCCTTTTTTGCTATAGTTTATACAGGAGCAGTGGCCAGCTCCATGTTGTAGCTCACACCCTTCCCAGCTACAGTCAAGTGATCCCAATGGGCCAATAAAAGGGCAACCATATGGGGGTTTTAACCTTGAAAGCAAGTAAGTTGCAGGTAAAACTTAGTCCCTTGGCTAAACATATATTGAAGCAGTAGAATTCTTGGTGAATCGCATAAGTCAGTGTAGGACTGGCCAGAAGGGATGACTTTGATGTAGTTGGCCAGCTTGAAGTATATTGCAATATATGGACAAACAATTCCTGTTTTGTTTAAAGGGGAGGGCATTTCTTAGCAGCTTAATGCACAGAATGTCTTAATGTCCTATATATATTGATAAAGGGTGAGTGCAGAGGGTCTCTTGTTGTTTACTATATATATACTATATATATTATTTATATAAACTTTTTTTCATATATGCGTTCTAATATAGGCCACATAATCTGTATTTGTTTTTTGTTTCACCCTGTAAGTGAAAGGTATTTTTTTTTGTTTCACCCACTAAGTGAAAGGACACACTGCATTACACTGAGCTACAAAATATGGGTTACAAGCACTTTTTAATAATTTGTGAGAATTCTGGATAATCCTTAATTTTATATACCAATTAAATTTTCAGTAGTCGTGCTGTGTAAATGCCTTTTAATCAATTAATTTTAGGAATCCGTAGTCAAATTTCGCCATTCCTTATGTTTCATTAAAAAAAACTTGCTGCAAAAATGCAGAAAAAAATACATTATCATTATTTTCTGCCACTCATACCACAGTGGCCATGATTGTGAGGTCTTTGGAACTCCTAGGTTGCAAACTTTGCCCAGGGTTTAATTTATTTAAGGCTATGTTTTGCTTTTGCATGTTATGTTGATAAAAAAGGTTTGTACTTTAATGTGTGACATAAGATTAGGTATAGACTTTAGGTTGAGGTCAAGACCAGCTCATCTGCCTATGATGACTGACCCTGCTCCCACTAGTATCTAGCTTTAGATATAGTATATGTATATTGGCTATTTTAGTGATCAAATTAATAAAGGCATTTAAAGAAAATAATGTCCTAAAATCAAGTACATAAAAGTCAACATACATGCAAAAGCAAAAAACAGTCTTAGGGGCATATTTATTAAAGTGCGGTAAAAACGGCGTTATAACACAGAAAGTTACGCAGCCGTCCGCGGTGTTTTGCGGCATAAAATTCGGCGTACTTACTTATTTCTGCGTTGCGTAAAACCACCGTGTATACGGCGTTCTTTCTTATGGCGATGACCACAAAAGCGTGAATGTAATTTAGTGCATGCGCGTTCTATTTCTTCAAGCTATTGTTTTTATTTATAGGTTGGTTAAAAACTGCGTTATTTATTAAAGTTTCCTCAAGTTGTTTTCATTGGTTGGTTAAAAACGGCATTATTAATTCAATTGATATAAAACGCGATAATTACGTCCATTGAAATGGATGGGCTGTGACGTTTACAGTGTAAAATTTGTGTACGCCGCCAGCGTAAAATTTGCTTACGCCGCCGGTGTACACGCGTAAATGAATAAGATCGCTGTGCTATTTTCCGTGATGGCGAATAACGGCGGGAAAAGACGCGGTTGAAGAACGGCAGAATGAATGGCGTAAGTTTAGGTTTACGCCGCGTTTAACGCTGAAAAAATGGCGTAAATCATTTTACGCACTTTAATAAATATGCCCCTTAGTCTAAACTAAACCCTAGACCTTAGCATTAAAAATTACAAGAAGGGAGATATAACCACTACACCATGACATAAACTAACGGCTAATGTATTTTAGAACATGAAAAGTCCAGGTATTCACATGAGGGACTGGCATGTACCCTAGAACAATATGAAACTTTTCTTCTCTACAAAAAACAGTAGTAGTATAGTAGAAAGGAGCTACTCTAACTTATGCTATGTACAACTTTGAGCACCAACCAACAGAAGTAACAGTCCAAGAATGTCCAAGCTATCAAGCTATTGTTACATACTTAATTTAACAACATGACAGGAAGAGTTAAAGTGATACTGACATTAAAAATCTGAATGTACATTAAGAGGCTGATTTATTTTGGATCTTAAAAAGTACGATTGCAAAAAAATCGTTTTAAATACAATAATTTCGTATCGCGGTTGTACAAAAATATTGTGGCATGATCCGAAAGTTCCGAAATTTTCGTATCTGAACTATCGTAAACAGTGTGCCAAACTTTCTGACTTTGATCCTTCAGTGCATGATTTTGGAAGCCTCCCATAGGACTCAATGGCACTCTGCAGCTCCAACCCGGCCCAAGGAAAGTCTCCCATAGGGCTCAATGGCACTCTGCAGCTCCAACCTGACCCAAGGAAAGTCTCCCATAGGGCTCAATGGCACTCTGCAGCTCCAACCCGGCCCAAGGAAAGTCTCCCATAGGGCTCAATGGCACTCTGCAGCTCCAACCTGGCCCAAGAAAGTCTCCCATAGGACTCAATGGCACTCTGCAGCTCCAACCCTGCCCAAGGAAAGTCTCCCATAGGACTCAATGGCACTCTGCAGCTCCAACCTGGCCCAAGGAAAGTCTCCCATAGGACTCAATGGCACTCTGCAGCTCCAACCTGGCCCAAGGAAAGTCTCCCATAGGGCTCAATGGCACTCTGCAGCTCCAACCCGGCCCAAGGAAAGTCTCCCATAGGGCTCAATGGCACTCTGCAGCTCCAACCCGGCCCAAGGAAAGTCTCCCATAGGGCTCAATGGCACTCTGCAGCTCCAACCCGGCCCAAGGAAAGTCTCCCATAGGGCTCAATGGCACTCTGCAGCTCCAACCTGGCCCAAGGAAAGTCTCCCATAGGACTCAATGGCACTCTGCAGCTCCAACCTGACCCAAGGAAAGTCTCCCATAGGACTCAATGGCACTCTGCAGCTCCAACCCGGCCCAAGGAAAGTCTCCCATAGGACTCAATGGCACTCTGCAGCTCCAACCCGGCCCAAGGAAAGTGTCCCATAGGACTCAATGGCACTCTGCAGCTCCAACCTGGCCCAAGGAAAGTCTCCCATAGGACTCAATGGCACTCTGCAGCTCCAACCTGGCCCAAGGAAAGTCACGATACCGAAGCTTGAATGAATCTGAAACTTTCATACTCGTTGTGACAAATACGATTTTGTCGCACAAATTGACCAAATCTCGAAATTGTGTTCTAAAAACACAATTTTTTTGCATTCGGACTCAATCGTACTTTAATGAATAGGCCCCTTAAAGTTACCTATAGGTCATGTTGATCATTTTTCTGACTAACGGAACACTAACAGACTACTGCAGCACAAATGGCAGCCCCCTGTTAGAGAAACATCAGATAGGTAATGTAATACTTTTACAGCAAAATTATACTATGCAAAGACAAAGTTATGATATAGATATGATAGATAGGTATAGATTTAAAAAAGGTTTAATTTCCGGTGTATCTTTTTAAGGCTGTGCATGTTTCCCCTAAATATCCACTAGATGGCGTGCGTTTACTAATTTTCAGCACTTCATAAATTTAGCATTGTGATACACACGCTTGGGTTTATGAGGTTGCAAAAGCATAACAGGCTGAAAAACTATAACATACAACAAGGTGATAAACTAATAAGGAAGAAGATTCAGATAGAGATAGAACATGCAATTCTGCATATTTTTTTTTAAATATTACAGATTACTTATTTTGCAGCAATGGGGCTAATATTGGAAAAATGCAGTCTTATATGTTGTAATTTAATATCCTTATATTCTAAATATATTTACTACACTAAAATACTGTGTATCTATGACTGACAAAATGCAACTGTCCATTCTTACACATAAAAAAGTAACTAAGCAAAAAATACTAAGGGGCAGATTTATTATACTGTGTAAAAAAACGGCAGCAAAATTTGTAAAATCTGCGCAATTTTTTATGCGTTTTTTTTCTTCCGTCGGAATTTATGTAAAACAGTATAAAATCTGCCATTCAAACAGTGAACTTCTCCATGTGTTTTACACTGCATTTTTGGCAAATTTCATTTTACACAGCATAATAAATAGGCCCCTAAGTACAGTAATGATCAATAATAGCTGTGATTATATAATATAATAGTACTATTATACTATATAGTACCATCATATAATGGTTAATAGTATAAAATAATTTTATAGCATAAAATTGTTTTCATGATATTTTTGCACCAGTGACCTGTTTCCTGACAGATATTGCATGCTGATTCAGTCATTATTGATGATGACTTGCTAGAATGAATAAATGTGTTTATGATGACCAAAATTTTTTCAAGCACTATTCCTGCATTACCACTCACCACTCACCACACTTGAAACCTATATGTAACCCCATATGTAATAGAGTAACTCGTTCGTAGATTTGTAGATATGATTCAGGAGCACTATGTAATTAAACATAACGATATGTTACAACTTAAAAATACTTAATGACAAACGAAAAGTTTAAAAATTTCTCTTTTAGCAGGCACATTTATTTTAGAAATAATTCTTCCCAGTTTCCCAAAGTACTCAACAGTCTTCCATATGCAGGATAGGAATAGCATTTTTCAATGAGTTAAATGTGACCTTAATTTGCTCTAACTAATGTGTGATTTTGGCTATTTTTAATATAGATATATGCTGAGCACGAAACATTCATTTTGAAGGTTTCACTTGCGACACAACAATTAAACAGAACTGTTACTATTTGATACATTAGTTGGCGGCAGTTCTCCTATGGAGCTGACAGACACGTCAGCTAATGTATTAAATTAAGTCAGTTATCTTTCTTACTCGCCTGCCGCTGTGGAGCATGAGCGCAGAGAAAAGTAATTAATTAAATGTTTTTATATTTATTAATAAAAATCACAGTAAAAATAAAACACGGAAAAATAACTATCTAGAGTGTACTACTTGGATGTGTAAAGATTAATTGCCCAATTTAATGCAGTTGTTACTGAAAGGCTAGTTACCCTAGTGGAGTTCAGAGCAGTGGTTGTTGGTCCAGCTTGAAGTCCAGTTATAAAAGATATCTAGAAAATTGGTATTGTATGTTCTTTCCATATCTCTATGGGTTTTTTCCAAGTACTTCAGTTTCTTTCCACACTCCCAAAACATGCAGGCAGGTTAATTGGCTCTTGATAAAATTGATGCTACTGAGGCACACTTTTTAAGTGTCTCCCGCTTGATACTCCATTGCGTGATATGGAAAATTTTGTTACAGGACAAACCAAACCTGACACACAGATGCAATTCAACAAAGGAGAATATCTGTGGTGTATTGTGTCATAACTGTACACCCAAACACAACATTTCAGGGGTGTACCCCTTCAGCAAGTATGAATATGGTAAGGACCACAGACTGCAAGCTCCACTGAGGCAGGGACTGATATGAATGATGTATAATATCTGTATAATATACATGTTAATATAAATTAAACACAATAATTATAATAATAGACTTGGAAGCCAAGCATGAAGGTCATTTAAGGTAAGATTGGAGGAAACACTTATTTTGCCCAATTGAACTATTAATAATAGTGCTTCCATATGGAAGATTTAAACTATGAGGTTAGACTGTCAAGGTTGGCGTTGTTTTCTCTGGAAAAAAGGTGCTTGCGAGGGGACATGATTACTCTGTACAAGTACATTAGAGGGGATTATAGGCAGATAGGGGATGTACTTTTTCCCATGAAAATGATCAGCTCACCAGAGGTCACCCCTTTAGATAAGAGGAACGGAACTTCCATTTGAAGCAGCGTAGGTGGTTTTTCATGGTGAGGCCAGTGAGGTTGGGGAATGCCCTTCCTAGTGATGTGGTAATGGCAGATTCTGTTAATGCCTATAAGACGGGCCTGGATGGGTTCTTGTACAAGCATAATATCCAAGGCTATTGTGATACTAAAATCTACTTTTGGAATGTTGGTATATATGGTTTATGTATGTGAGCGTATAGATAGGTCAGTATAGATTTGTGTGTGCTGGGTTTACTTGGAAGGGTTGAACTTGATGGACTCTGGTCTTTTCTCAACCCAACTTAACTATGTAACTATGTCTATAAGCATATTATGAGCTAATGGTCTCCACGACCAAATGGAAACTTGAAATGAAAAGTCAGTAAACTTCTGCATTAAATATACTGCAAAAACATTGATGGAGAATGATCAAGGAATTATATTTGGATGATAAGCAGAACTGTAGCAAGCAAGGCCAGTCTGCAAAAGTGAATGCCAGTAGGCAGTATAGATTCACAGGAGGGAAGTGTAAGTCTTCTCTTTTACAAAGCCCCAGTAATGACCATCCAAGAGTATCTAGTGCTGCTTTGGCAAACAAAACAACATAACTGAAATAAAAGAGTTTTTTGAAGAGAGGCTAAGCTAATGACAGGGATCGTTTCAAAAAAGACTAAGTTGGGATTGTTTATACTGGAGAAAATGAATGTGATAACTAGGTATACTTTTATATAAAAGCATCATCAAATAAACTTTCTAGTACTTTATTCTCCAGTAATAAACTCTCCAGTGCTCTGTTCACCTGTAGACCTTTCCAGATTTTTTATTATGGCTGTTTGTCCCATGTGAGAACAAATCCCATTACCCAAAAAGCTCCAAATTTCAGTAAAAGTCATCTAGAATAGTCCCTTTTAAGCAAATACAATTTATAAAGAAAAATAATTCTCCTTTTCTTTGTAATAATAAAACAGCACCCTGTACTTGATCCTAAGCTGCATAAATCCATAAGGATGGCAAAACAAACCCTTTTTAAATGTAAAATCATGCCTCTTAGCAATTCCCAAATTTTCTAGGCAAGTATGATTAAATTCATATATTTGTAGCACATGAAAAATTACATATTAAGCATCTTAATGAATTTAGCATTATTATACCTTTTAAACGTGTTGCACTCTCATATCCTTTTATTACCGTCTCCAAAAATATATCTAGAATTTGAATAACCATACTTTCCCCAGTTTTCTTCTAGGAAAAAATAGCAATCACAGTGAAGGACTGCCAGCCATATCTTGTTGTTAATGGCTAAAGCACAATTTGTGAAATTATGAAAAGAAAAACAGAAACTCTACTTTTTTAAATGATTGTTGTTCTCATAGTTGGCACAACTGTGGTTTCTACAGTAGCTCAGGTCTGCTACCTCAGGTTTTCAGTGGAGTAATTGCACTGGATTTCAGGGAGAAAACTGCATTGCATAATCTTTTTTATTTTTTAAAATGTGTCTGGATTTTCTAGAAGTGTCCCCCATAGTTCACGTATGCATAGTTATTCATAGATCTAAAATTGGTTTAATGTGAGCAGAAATTCAATTATACAATAATGATTAGTGTAAAAGTCGCTCACATGCACCAATGGCCTAACAGGAGAGGAAGCAGACCCCACAGGGGGGGCAGACCACAGGGTCTGTTTCCTCTATTGTTGCATATAAGTCCCTGCTCCCCACTGATTCTAAAGTTGTAGAGTGTGCAAGAGCAGGGATTTCTATGCAAGCAGGGAAGGAGGTACTAGCATGTGGAGGGAGGAGGGCCAGGTTGGGCTTGCAACTCTGCACTGGGCCTGGCACAGAATAGTTATGCCACTGCCATGCACTGTACTAATATGCACACTAGGGGGGAAATTTACTAACTAATTTCCACAAATGCCTGACATTTATCAAAACATCTTACCTGAAAAACCACGTGTGGGGAAAAAGTTGTTAAAACTGTCCATTTTTTAACAATCTTTTTTTCAGGACAACCTAAGCTTTCAAAATATGCTAGAATTTGTGTGTAATTCGACTTCTGTTACAAGATACTAGGGTTGATTCACAAAGGTCCATAAGTTTTATTGCACGCTTTTTTGCGTTAAAATTGGCGCGAAAAAAATGCGCGATTTGCTAAAGTATTAACACATGCGTTAATTCGTATATCGCATGCGTTAAATTTCGCGCTACCATATGCATTAATTTTAACGCATGCGTTAATTTGCGCGCCAAAATAATACTAACGCATGATTCGCAAAAATTTGACGCGCTAAATATCGCATTTGTCTGTGCGAAAATTAACACCTACTTGAGGCAGGCGGTAATTATAGAAAAGTACAGTTCATGAGCTTTTGACAATAAAATATGGACTTTGCAGTGTTATTTATTCAAGTCTGTGTTGGCCCTAGAGTGATGTAGCCTCCAGTTTGCAGGGAAATGGTTGTTTTCATAGAAGTAGTTTTACGAAAGTAATGCCGTGTAGGGCTAATATGGCGTGCGTTTTTTCGCACGCGGCGACTATTTGTGCACGATGCGTTGATTAGCGCGAGTTCTGTCAAATACCGCACAAAAATAGTCTTTACGACTTAAATAACGCAAACAGCATTGTGTCTAAATTAACGCAAGTATGCTTTTAGTGAATCGTGAGTTAAAACGTGAAAAATTAGATGTGATAAATAGCGCATGTTTTAACGCACTTTAGTAAATCAACCCTATAGGCTTCTAAATGTCTAAAAAACAGATATATATTTTCTACAATATAAACACATATATTAGAAACATAAATTATTCTATGCACAAAAATACAACTGATTTGGAAAGTCCCATGTCTCCTGAACGCGCCAATACCAAATATATATAGTTTTATGGAGATTTCTCACTTGTATAGATCAGACTCCCAGCAGTACACTACCAAATTTCCAAAGCACTGCTAAAGAAAGCTGCATAATTTAGATTTCAAAGCCAAATTTTAACTAACAGTAGGTTTACTATACATATTTGGAAAGAACGGATTCTGGTGAATCCAGAATATGTAAAACTGTCTGTCTACTCTAAACTACCAGCAATGCTTTCCCAAAGCATCTTATATAGCAGTCTATAGCATCTGATCTCCTACAGGTCATAAAGAAACCAGATAAAACATCCTAAATATGAATGCCAGGGTTCCACTGATGCATAATGTGCATAGGTTTACTTAAGTATGTGAAATGTAGGAGCCTCAAGGTGAAGATACCCCTATATGATCTATCATTTCAGCTCCTGAAAAATTAACACATTTACTGCATTTTATGTCGGATAAAACTACAAAAAAGTTAGTTCACCCCAGAAAACCATATATTTTTGTTAAGTACACATTATCCTAAATTCAGATTGTCTTTATACACCAAAGCACCAAGCCGCAAAGCTTTTCTAAAATTTTATGATATTTCTGCAAATCACCTCAAAGCTTCTACTTTGCAGAATTTTATCTCCCACATATCATTAGGTACCAAGATAAAACACCCTAAATAGGAACCCCATGGGTCTACTGAACAGTTTGATGCCCAGTGTACATAAGTTTATCAAAGCACATGGAACGTTGAGACTCCAGATAATACCTTGTATGTTCTAATTTCATGGCTTACATTTACCTAATTCATAAACCCACGGACAGTTTTATGTGGGGCAATTTGCCACATTTATCTCAGAATTTCCTACATACAATGACACCTCACCCTAAATATGAATGCCAGATGTCTACTGAACAATTTGATGCCCAATATGCACAGATATAGCAAAGTATACTGTATGTACGGACCCCAAATTAAAAATAGTTGCCTGCTAGCAGCTCCAAAAATTCAATAATCACACTGTCAAGATATATATATATATATATGTGTGTGTGTATAAATAAAAAAAACATGCTTAAATGCCACTTAATGGTTGTGGAGCAGGAGTGATGTAGTGATGACTAGAGGGGACCTGGAGGGTCCATGCCTGCAGAGTTCTGCACAGCAGGAAGTGAGTGGGTGGTGCTGGGGAGAGAAGGAAGTAGAAGAAGCAGCAGATGCAATGTGATTGCGTCTGCTGCTTGGAGGTTGCCCAGGGGGCTGTCATCGCATTTGACTCTCTGCAGAGGTGGCTTATCTGAATGTACACCATATGTTATCGGCAGATAAATGGTAAAAAAACTCTTAAGGACAATTTTAGTTTTGCACATTAAATGCACCAATCTTTTCCAGCTTCATAAATATAAAGATGGGCAGGGCAAATATGTTCACTGTGCAAACTTTATAAATGAGCCCCACAATCTTTTTTCCACTGTTTAGTTATTTATGTGTTTTCAAAACATCAGTGCACTATATGTAAAGGAAAACATTTTTGGATAGAAAAAAAAAGTTGTTCATATATCTTATATTTTAATAAATTCAATAAATTAACTTGCTAATAAAGTGTTTTTTTTCTAGTGATGATGAAATTCTGCTTTTTGACGTCAGCATTTTTTAAAAAAAAAAAGCTTTGGCAAAAACTAGCCACAACAAAAAATTCAACAAGAAAAAACACCCATTGAAACAATGATTTTGTTATACATTGACCATGTACAGTGTATTTTAAGTGAGAAAAAAGGTGCATGCGCAAGAAAAAAATTGCATGGTAGAAGTGAGTAAAAATGCTCATTTACTTTAATACATTTGTAGTGAGAAAATAGTCGCACGTAAGAAGAAATTGTTGCACGTAGAAAATTTTTCACCTATTGACTTAAATGCAATTTGCAAATTTTTCAATGTTTCAGAAATTTTTTAGTAGTTTCACAATTTTTTTTTTCAGTAGTTTCACGAAATGGGACATATTCACTCATTACTAGTGTTTTCTTTATATAGTTTTACTTTTAGTTTTTAGTTTCTTTCTATAAGGTTAATAGATGGGGCTTCAAATTCATTAGTGCTCTTTGTCAATGCCCCAAGCTACATCTGCCCATTTTTGTTTTGCACTTTGCCCACAGCTTGAGAGCTGTACTCTATTTTGGTGCATGGAGACCTGCAGACTGTGCGTTAGGCAGCACTCTATTCAAGAGAGGCTGGCAGGGTGACGCATGTAGACGTTTTGCATCATCCCAACATTTTCTGTATAATTGAATCGATGCAGATGCCCATACACAGGCTACACAGTTATAAACAGTAAGTAGAGAGGGGGAAGCTAAGGAGTGCAGTGTCATTTTAAGAAGTGAGGCATAAAAAGAGAAAGTTATTGCAATGCCTCATAGAGGTGGGACAGCTAAATTTTTATTTTTTACATTTATAACAGGTATAGATGTAATAAAAATGAATTTGGGTTTCATATTTAATTTGAAAAGGATTTTTAATAAAAAAAAGATTTTTTAATGTCTTGGGGACAGGTCCCCTTTTACATATATGTTTTATTTAAATAGACTTGCATGAACTTACTATCATCTTCCATGTCATTGTACTTATCTTATGACCTCCTTTACATTTCCTGTGATATATCACTCATTTTCTTATTCTTCAATTTTCCAAGGGCTTTCTAAAATGTAATTATTTATGATGACCTCATACTTCCTGGTTCCCGTAATGATTCCCATGGCAAATGTAGGATATCCACTGGGGACCTGGGATAACAATGTAAAAGAGAAACATGCTACCAAAGATAGGAAATACAATTAAATAATATAACCTGCTAGTGTATCTTTCCAATAGTCCACAGGATTTTACACTGCTTATCTCACATCACCTTTAACGTCATTGTTTTATGGTTAGAAGACCACAAAAGAACACACAAGACCTGGAAGAAGATAAGGAAAGGCACTGAAGAATAGTAAATGGCTGATGCATATATATTGATTGGATACTGGTTTGTCTGTACCTTGGGGTATTTAGGGCAACTGAATAACAAGCATTATCTACTGTACTTTGTTTAGGATTAATTAACAGCAGAACTTATCAGTGGTTCAAAGTACTCCACCATGTCTTAAGAGTGTTTTAAACATGCCAAAAACAGACACATATAATAAAATGACTCCATACTTTATTAGGCACCAAAAGGGTCAGACTGGGGGATGCAGGGCACATGGGACCTGCCGCCCTAGGGGCCCCCACACCCTCCAAGGGGCCCCCTTCATGAACTATGTTTGCCCAGAGTTATTTGAATAACTTTTTTGCCCTCCCCCCCCCCAGGATTTAGCTATAAATATTTTTTAAATAGTTCTCATGATGATTTTGCCAAGATGATTTTAGATTACGGGTTTAGCTTTTTGCAGCATTAGCACATATACATACTTTCTATAACCGAAAAGCATACAATAACAATACAGATTCAAAATACATGTACATTAATAGCTAAAACAACAAGGAAATCTCTTTACTATAGAGCTTAAAGTCTTGTCAGGTATATATTAGGACAGTAACTGAAAGAAAATAGTAAGTGCTCAGACTATGAGTCATTTTGAACGAAGGTGTGGTGAGTTTGTTATGGATTTTGTCGATACAGAGAGTGGGTGTGTAATAAGCATTGAGGGGGAACGAGTGCAAAGGACCAGGTGTAGATAGAAGAAAAGATGCAGATGCACTAGAGCAGAGATCCAGATAGACAACAGCCTTAGTATCCCTGAGAGCTATGGGCACTAGCTTAGTGACAGCAGTCCTTTAGCTATTATTGAACTACAACACCCATAGGGGGCGATTCACTAAAGGTCGATAATGCTTATCGCATGCTTTTTTGCATTAAAAAGCACATGATAAATAAGTACCAATTCATCAAAGTCATTTTGCATGCGTTGATTCGCATATCGCATGCGGAAAAAAACGCATCAACACAAAGTGTTATTTCTAACACATTGCGATAATTAGCGAATAGAAATAGTACTAACACATGATTCACAAACACATATGAAGTGTTAAACACGCTAAATATTGCATTAGTCTCTGCGAATATTAATATTATTTTTTCAAGTATTTGTTGGCCCTAGAGTGATGCAGCCTCCAGTTTTCAGGGAAATGGTCAGTTTCAGAACAGTAGTTTTCAGAAAGTAACTGCTACGTGCGTAATACCATGTGCTAATATGGCGTGTATGGCTAATATGGCGTGCAATTTTTCCCACGTGGCGGAAACTATCGCGTATGCATTAAAATATTGCGTAAAATCGGTCATCGCGAGTTAAATAACACAAAGAACATCACTTCTTAATTATGACACGTGTCCTTTTAGTGAATCGAGCGCTAAGTCACAAAAAATAAGAAGCGATAACATTTTTAACACATGCTATAAATAGCGCTCGTTTTATTCCTTCAGTGAATCGGGCCCATAATCTTCTGTAAAATAGTTACATACGTTATATTACTTCAAGCTCTACTAAGATGTTCGAGCTCTAAGCTCACATTTTGATAAATCTGCCCCTAATTGTATATAATATTAATTAAATACGATAAATATTTACCCTTTGATTAAAAACACTCTCCATATGTGATATGTGAACCTGTCACTGCAAAAAAACCCTACTAACCCATCCCTACATATCCATAGCATGGTTTATGCACACCACTTGCCTTCTATACTTGCCACTGTCACAAATACACACACCTCATGTCTGGCAACCGCTCCTTACATTTGTCATTTATGCTGTGTAGCACCTGTTAGTGTATCCACCCTATACACGTGTCACAGATGACACGCTACACCTGTCACTTTCTCAGTCGCCCACACATAAACTACTGCTCCCTTCATCCAGCCACTGATCCCCAAGTTGAACAAGTGTCACTGGAGATCTAAATGGGGAAGAAAGTTTTTACAAAATAAGTAAGCATGAAATGAGGCACCAGGACAGTTTTCTGTATGCAATAGCCATGTACAAACAAACGCACTAAGAGATTAACATTCAAAACAAATATAAGAAAAGTTTAAGGGCGAAAGAATCCAGTCTGGTCATGCTTGTCTTGCTGTATCTATGCCCATGGACATCTCGTAGAGTATTTGTATACTCGTTCGTATACTGCTTCTCTTATTTTAGTGCCCACTGTTTAAGTGTATTATTTTTTGAAAGGAGTACTTGGATGAAAAAAATGTAGAGACTGAGAAATGGAAACTATTACTTTAGATGTAAAAATTGGCACCTTTCCATAGATTTTAAAAAATAAATCTACCAATGCATACTAATCCATATATACATTTGTGCTAACAGGGAAATGGTGACAGAGTTAACTTCTATTAAAAGCCATACCTATAGTGATGCATTCTGTTCTTTCCATTCCCCTCTATATTAAGCCCTGTTTATTTGCAATAATTACATTGTAGGAAAAACAGCTCATTTTGAAAAATTTCCCTCATTCAACGCAGTTTCAGCAAGATCAAGACTGAATGACATGTGCAGAACCATTGGAGAACATTGGCACATTAGTATTCTTCATGAGCATGCCTTCTAGTTCTCAAGAAGAAGCGTCATGTTGCATCCTGCCATAGCACAAGATTCTTGAACATGCTCATATCTAGGGGGAGATGGAAGATTGCAGAATGTATATTTCCCTTTGTGATATCTTTATGACATCACTATAACTAAAATGGCACCCGTGACAAAGGGGAATAGCGCCAACTTTGAGTGGCGTGTGGTGGACTTAAGCGACATTTTAAAAAATAAAGTCAGCGAACAGGTACAGGCAAGGGGTCTTTATAATCTAGAATGTAATGCAGTTGAAGCCCAAATGGGCTTTTAAGGTCCCATGCAACCGTAAGTGTACCAATCCCAAAGCATTTTGAAGAAATCATCTATAAAGTCAGGAAAATATGACATAAAATATTTCAAATTCCTGTCCTTTTTTTCTCAAGCTGCAAGAAATGAAATAAATAACATGAATTCCACTAAACACTAAGGTAAAGTACACATCTGGAATAGAATTTACAAAATTAACTTCTCAGTAACTGAGATAAACTTACATTTACAAGCCCTGATAGGAACTAAAATCTTGAATATAAACAAATATACAAGAATCCTTATCACGCAAATCTTTACAGCAGACAAGTTGCCCATCACTAAGTCATGGAAATCTCCACTTTAAATTGCTCTGTCTAGCGGAAACCATGCTCTCCTCTCTAATTGATCGACGCAATTGAGGATGAAATAACATTAGACGGGAAGGCCCGATCTCTAAAACTCTGTATTAAATTTAGCTAATTTACCCAACTGATCTTCTATGGACAACCCTCACGGTTATGATCATAGAATAAGAAAAAATTGTTATGACAGGAATTAGTTGTGTTACCAGTACAGCATTGGAGGAGAGTGAAAAGGAGGTACCCCATGTTAAATTTACTACGTTTTATAAAAGTTATGACTTGTTTTATGTTTGTTGCACCTAAGGTAATGCACTAAGGTAAAATAATAGTAAATCTGCCCAGCCTCTTTCAAAAACACCTTAGAAGAAGAGGAAACAAACCTTAGATCAATCCCAACTGGCACCATTTTAAACTTAGTAGGCAATTTCATATATTATGATAAAGGGGAAAAAATGCTAACTACAATGGTCAGTCCATACTATAAAAATCCTATTGGACAGCTGTCCAGATCTGGGCCAGTGATTAATCTAAGTTGCTGTAAACTGATGATGACCAGATCAGTGATGATCAGGGTTTCCTACTGTACACATTCTATTGCAAATGTTTTTACCCCAGGTTTTTAGGGGTATAACCCTATTCCTAGAGCTTGTAGAACTGACACATTTCTAAATGGGAATACAAGTACCATACAATTTATACTGATGCTTAGTGCAGCCCATTCTTTATAGAAGGTTACATTCTATGTATACCTTTATCAATTTCACATGAATCTGATAAGGTATCGAAGGCACTTGGGAGCCAGTGCACCCAACTGTGCAAATTAGCAAGTCAGAGGCGACAGCTGTCTTATGCTGCCCGGCTGCAACGGGATGATTGACAGATGACACAAACTCCTTGTCAGGGCACCTAGCAGATATACTAACTGGATTGCCAATTATTCCCCTTTTGTTTATGGTTTATGTATAAAAGTCACTTTTGGCTGTGGGTTGAGCCCATACTTAGGACTGCCTAGCAGATTTGTTAGAAGTGTTACCAAGGGCAAATTTACCGCATTGGCCAGCATCAGAAGTGAAAATAAAGATCTCATGGCAACATGTAGCTGTAATAGGAAATAAGTAAAAAAGTCACTCACACTATATTTTATGCAGATGGAGAGCATACCAATTTTATTTTGACCACCTGTGCATCACCTTTTAGAGAGCTCAACCTTTCCTTCATCATGATACATACAAAAATGTGCAACAATCACCTGTACAGCATACAGAATCCTGCCTTGTTAAGACCTTTTGGACCTACAGTATCCAGTCACCATATGGATCCAATATGCCTCCCTTTTGAGAGGAGTCAGTTTTAATATACTTACCTGTTTGCTTGTTTGCTGTTTCCTTGAATATTTGCCACCATGGAATTTGTGATGCAGCAAAGTTATTTTTTTTCTCCTCTTAATTTCTGGTTTCCATTAGGAGAAGCTCCCTCCTTAGCTCATACACCTCCTTTTAAAGTGACTGCCCTAGGTTTTACCATACCTTAGTGCCGGATAACCCCCCCCCCCTTCTTTTGCAAATACCAATTAAAACTCCTATCATATCCCTTAAAGTGCACAAAGATTTTGATGTGCTCAAAAGTTTCACTTAGTAAACCCTCACACTCTATGACCATTACATAAAACCAAATTTATGATGTATTCATCTGAATTATTTTTTTTTCACATTTTTCAATATACTTTTCTTCCAAGATAGCACTGTATAATATCCATTTCTTTAATCATGGCATAATACCTTGGTAACAAGGACCACTGTCATGAATTTGGAGTGCAACCAATGTATATTATTACAGTATTATATAGATTTCTGCCCTACTAAGTTTATCCAGATACATCAACCCATAACAACCAATCAGCAAGTTAACTGTCTGTCTGTTCAAGGGTAATGCCAGAAATCAATGTTTTCAGCCTGCAAATAAACATAAGCAAAAAAAAAGTGAATTCCTTCGTATTCCTTCTCTCTGCACCAAGGCATTACTTTGGCCTGGGTGTACACAAAGCTGATTTCTGCAATAAAATGCACTCTATGGGGCAGATTTACTAATCCATGAATACGAATCACGAATGGGAAAAATTCGGATTGGAAACAAAAATTTCTGAAGATCGCAAATATCCCGAAAATGCTTACGAAAAAATCGTATTACACACGATAATATCGTATTGGTGATCCAAAAGTCACGAAATTTTCATACTGACCATTGTAAACAGTGGCAGAGTCTTTCCGAATTTTTCACGTGAATACGGCAAAAATACTTACGACCGCTCCGAGCGTTCGTATCTTAGTGAATCTCCCCCTATGTGTCTGCACCCAGGCTGGCACAGTTTCTGTCAGTGCTGATAAACACGAATGGATGTGAGTGGATGGGCTGATTCCCAGGCTGTATAACAGCCACCTCTTGCACTACCCTACAAGGAACTTTTAGGCAATTCCTCAGCTTTCAGTTAATACCTCTGCAAAACCCTCCTTCAGATGCGCTCTGCTATTATGCACCCCTCCTGCAGTCTCTCTTTATAACTGTGTGCCCTCCCTGTAGTGGCACTGTACCACTTTGCAATTCCAGGGTAGATGCCTAGAGCCAGTGGGCAACCTTACTGCAGTCACAAAATGCAATTGTGTAATAGATATTCGATAAGTAAACATGTGTCTCCCATCCAACTACTGTCCCCCATATCCCCTTAGATAGAAATATAGAAAAGATAGAAACTATGAAGTGACACAGTCAAATCTTATGTCAGTACTGTTTTGGACAGTAAAACACTGCATGTTTTGATGTAGCCTCAAACTGGTATCATCAACACCTACAATGCTTTTCTTGTACTGTTTCAATATCTGAATTGGACTTTTTACATTTAAATTTCGACCAACAGCTCATCCTTTCACTACTACTGTGATTACCAAATTTCATGCTCATTGAATACTGTTTCAACCCTACAATTCTCATGATAGTGGGAAATAATCCCAGACCCCAGGATACAGGAATGCTACTATTTTATTACTGTTCTAGGTTTATTTACTATAAATGTTTTTGTACAAATACATATATATTGTTTTAGCCCCTGAAATATCCCATGCATATATATATCCAAAAAAACTTTATACTTGATAAAGGTTGATTAAGGCACCAAAACATTTAATGCATATGACATAAATAATTCACAAGAAGATGTGAGCTGCTCCTCTCTTGAATTTGCAATTAACCATGTATTTACCACTAGATTTAAGTGTTGATATCTTGTGAATTATATTTTATTAAGTTACTTACATAGTTACTGTTCTCCCCAAAGTGAGATAGGAGTTTAAGGTAAAGAAGAGTCCATGTATTCAAATAATTTACATGCTTCATTTTAGCCATATACTTTTAAGTCACCTTAATGTGCCACCCATACTCTTTACCATCTGTCTATTACCGTAAAACACCCACCATCATCTTCCCACAGAGCTCTATTGTGTAGAGTTCCTGTTTCTCAGGGGAGGAGCTGAGGGAGGCAGTCATGGGTGCCATAATAGGCACCTGCGGCCTTCACAATGGGCTGTGGGTGCTTGTGGTAGAGACAGATTGATGTATTGTGCACAGGGGGAGGGGGGCTGTCACTTGAATCCATGTGAACCCAGGCTTTAGGGGCAAGGAAGATTGACAGCTTTTGTAGAAGCGTTTCTTTTTCAAAGCCCTAGTTTAATAGACAGTGAGTTAGGAGGTCCTGGCATTCACTCGTATAATTCGAACAGTGCAATCACCAGCATTCAGAATGTCTTTTTCCCTCAGCTTGTTACGCCTTAAATGATTTCAGTAGAGGAATGCTCAGCATTAATTAGGATTTGTTAGCAGATACGAAGGGGAAAAGTTTCTTCTCAACAACTTTAGGAGGTGTCCCCTTTACAAAGCCTTTTTTGTTTTCTCCATCCATTACATTATCTGTGCAATATGTAAGGTAGTGGTTCTTTTCATTTAAATTAAGTGGAAAACTACTAAATCTTGTTTTATTCTCCAAAATGAATAAGACCCTCAACACTTATCTTTTTTCCTTCTTTCATTTCTCTCTGGTGATGTTTACTTTTACTTCTATTTACATGCACTTATTTGCATATAAGGTAGGAAAGCCATGTGAAGAAACAGATGAAAAAAGTTTTTATGACTTCCTACCAAAGGTCAAAAAGGGGTTGAAAAAACCCTATTAAAATGTATGGATTTTGAAATTTTTTTTTTTTTTTACGTTTTTCATTGACATCATTTACACCTTTAGTATTAAACTACTTAAAATGTCTAGATTTTTTTTAAAGACAGAATTATTGCGTTTGTGTGTATATTGAAAGATTGAGTGAAAGATTTTTATGCTCATTATTGTACTTGCTTTGGATTAATACTTTGTGAAAAATGTCCCCAGTACTTGTACATAAACAAAAAGCGAGTGCTACAAAATACAAACACAAAATAGCTACAAAAAGTAATTATAACTATCATGCATTTATAGAAACATGACTTTATATCATAACAATCTTTAATGGAAGAATGCAAATAACTGTTTTTTGCACATAACATGTGTTGCAATCCCCACGCACCTTAACCACAAGTGGATAAAAAATATTGGACATTTTTATTAATACTGATGTAATAAAACTTTTTTACTGAAAAAGCTGTTAATTTGCCCCAAAATAATTAACCTATCATCAGGTGGGTCTTGAAAAAAATTGCTATGGGCATTAACAATTTGCAGTTTTCATTTATTTTTCAGGCTTTTATTACACTATACCGTTATTTTTGTGCACAAAACATGACTGTTAAATGAACATTCCATTTCATTTGTATCAGTCAATTATCAGTCAATACTGTCGAATTCAAAATTAGAAGGGGCAGCAAAGTGGCCCACTGGTTAGCACTGCTGCCTTGGAGATACATATATTGTAACTGTGCTGAGAGAACCTAGGAAAGTGACTATATTTAGTGGGGAGCACACCTTTCCTTTTTGCTCTCTCTCTTTCTCTGTGTGTGTGTATATATTTATATATATATATATATATATATATACACAGAGAAATCAAAAAGGAAAGTTGTGCTCACCCCTAAATTTTAAACCATTAAGCAGAGGCGCAGGCTGTGACCATATAGGAAACTCACCCATTATCAATATATATAGGACATTAAGACATTCTGTGCATTAAGCTGCCAAGAAATGCCCTTCCCTTTAAGCAAAACAGGGATGTTTGTCCATATATTTCAAACACAGTTTATATATTGATAATGGTCCCAGAAAAGAATTAACTGTAATAGTATTGCATATGCATTTTGATATAAATGAGAAATCAGAAAAAAACAGTGTATGTATTTAACTGTAGGTAAAAATAGGTGTTAGTGTTATATTCCTTTAAGATATTTTCTGTACTGCTTATATAGAAAGAAAGTCCTTAAACATTATAATTATGTTGCTGTCCTCCTGAAAAGGCTTGTTATATTCATGCTGCTCTCTTCCAATAATTATTTTACAAGTGGTTTGGTTAGATTCTCGCTGTATCTTCAGATTCTGTCAGTTTATTGCCTCCTTCTTGCATGTAAATGTAATGAGTGGGGTCCAATAGCACTCAGGGGAAAAAAAGGTTTAATGAATCGTGAAACAGAGGAGTTTACACCAAGAAGGCACAATCCCACTTTTTCCTCTTGAAGAGAAGTTCATTGTTCCTGTTTTGAGAGCAGGATAAAACTCATATGAAACTTAAATGTTTAACAATCCAAAACAGGACAAAATAAGCCTTATGATTACTCAAATTCTTTTATATCAGCATTTTTATAGGATTATTTAAGGCAGAAAACTACTTGCCTGTTAATGCCTATATGTGTGAACTTAAAAATAATTTAAATAGAAAGTATTAGTCTAACATTAACTACTTGCATGCCATAAATTGTAGCATCTACAAATACTTCATCAACATCTTCTTAAAGTGCTGTTCATTTTAGTTTTTATTTTCTAGCAGTTTGTAAGATTTCTGTAGGGCAAGGATCTCTTTTACTTCTGTAACAGGTGGCACATAAACTTTGATGTAACAGTATAGATCTGTTTTTAATTATGTATTTTACTTATTTACTTGCTTTGTTTTCCTGCTTTACTATTAATGCATTGAAATGTAAAGTGCTGATCATAAAGGCAACATTGATACATATCTAGCTTAACCTCTGAGGGTTGGTGGGAATTGTTCAGATTCAGCTAGGGGGGCTGCGGAATGGACATCTACATTTTATTGCTAATGTAAGTACTTTATTGCTTCTTATTACAACTGGGAAATAGCTGCATCAAAGAAACTATTTCTTTAACAGATCAGCACTTTATTACTGATACACAAAACTGACTGCAGGGTCGTCAGCTTGTTCTGCCTATAACAAAGGCCAAAATAATGTTTTGATTATACAGTTCATAGTATAGGAATCATAATTAGGACAAATAGACATTTTTTTTGTAAAGAGAATATCGAAAATAATTGACTCTGTTGGCAAATTTGTCATTAATGCACTTAATAATTTGATGACTTGTTATATCATTTTAATACAGGTAATAGGACCCATTATCCAGAAAACTATTTTTCAAGTTCCTTATAAAACAGTACCTTGTACATGTCCCTAACTAATATATAATGAACCCTTATTGCAAGCAAAGTAATCCTATTGTATTTAATGAATGTTTACATTGATTTCCAGTAGACTTAAGGTATGGAGATCCAATTATGGAAAGATCCCTTATCTACAAAGTATCCCAAGCATTCTGGATAACAGGTCCCATACCTGTATATAATCTGTATATAATATACACTCACCTAAAGGATTATTAGGAACACCATACTAATACCCTTCTCTGACCTCTAGCATCAACAAGGCATTTTCGCTCACAGGACTGCCGCATACTGGATGTTTTTCCCTTTTCACACCATTCTTTGTAAACCCTAGAAATGGTTGTGCGTGAAAATCCCAGTAACTGAGCAGCTTGTGAAATACTCAGACCAGCCCGTCTGGCACCAACAACCATGCCACGCTCAAAATTGCTTAAATCACCTTTCTTTCCTATTCTGACATTCAGTTTGGAGTTCAGGGGATTGACTTGACCAGGACCACACCCCTAAATGCATTGAAGCAACTGCCATGTGATTGGTTGATTAGATAATTGCATTAATAAGAAATTGAATAGGTGTTCCTAATAAACCTTTAGGTGAGTGTATATATAACCCAAGCAAAAAGTTGTACCTAAAGAGCAGATCTCTATATTTAGTTTTTATGCACATAGTCTAGCCACTTGGACATCTACCAGTGAACCACATCAAATGTTGACATTGTTGTAGAGCCACACAACCGTGAAAACTGTTCCCAGTATTTACTATATATATATATATATTATACAGGGAGGAGCACACCCTATCCAAATGCCCTTGGTGCAGGTCAAAAAACAAAAATATAATAGAAAGTGTGCCGCACACACAGGGACTTGATACAAAAGAAAAAGTGGTTTTATTGAAAAAATAATTTTTTCAATAAAACCACTTTTTCTTTTGTATCAAGTCCCTGTGTGTGCGGCACTCTTTCTATTATATATATATATATATATATATATATATATATATATATATATATATATATATATATATTTATATATTATATACAGTATATTACTTTGTGTTGGTTTGACCCATGAGGACCATAAGACTGTACCGATGTGAACAGAGTTTAGTTGTGTGCATAATTGCCTTCATAAAGAGTCCTTTAATTTTTCAGGTCACAAAAGAATCCTTTTTTTGTTGTTTTTGTTGATTAGAATTGCATTTTTCATCATGCAAAATTTGAATTTGTAACCTTTTAAAACAATAATTAAAAGCTTGTTTTTAGATATTTTGATTAGCTCCAGTAGGGTGAGTTCTTATAAACACTGCAATGCTTTGAACATGAAAGATGCTATTCCCATGGTGGCTGGTTGGTTAAATTTGCAGGCATTAAGTAGAAAAGTGTAAAACTGTACAGGAGATCAATATTTTGTATTGCAAATCAGAAAGATAACATATGAACAAGTAAAAAAAAAATCTTGGTAAAAGTAAAAAATCACAATGGTCCATGCATTCTGAAGCCATTTGTGTGGATTGTCACATTTTTGTGACTTGCCCAAATCCTGACTACACTTTCCTTTGACTTCTATGGCATTTCTACAAAGTTTAATCTGTAGTGATAAGATCTTTTGGTCTTTTTTTCAATGAATAGTAAAAAATTACTGAATTGCAATTGTGTTTTTTATGACTGTGATTTTGCGCAAAGTTACATCTGTGACTTTTGTTTAATCACATGTAAAGGTTTAAAATATATAAAAATATAAAAAATACTTACACAACTTATACAATCATTGTTGTATAATACTTTATATATATATATATATACTTTGTATTATTCTTTGTATATATGTATATATATATTTAATTATTGGCTTAGGCACACACTTCTTCAGCCAAATGCTTGGGTGCAAACAGAAGGTACATACAAAAATATAGAAAAGGCTGTAAAAAAAACGGCGAGAAAATTCGCCATACATCGCCAGGCTTCACTGTGTAAAAACCAGCATAATTTTTCTACATGTTTTTTTCTTCTCCCAGAACTAATGTAAAATAACGATGTAAAATCTGGCCTTCGGACGGCGATCTTCTCTGTTTATTTTGCACAGCTTTTTATGCCGTTTTTTAGGCAAATTAGTTTTACACAGCATAATAAATATGCCCCCAGAACTTTAAACAAAACATCAAGATATTTTTCTTGAATCATCATTTCATTGGTGAGAACCGAAACGTCGATTCAATAAAAATATCTTGAGTTTTGTTTAACGTCTTGGTGAGCATCAGCCTTTTCTATATTTCTATATATATATATATACACACACACACACACATGTCTATTTATCATTATACAAATATCATGAGGACAAGAAGCATGGTGATATTGCTGAGGCTTCACTAGCTTTCTGGTTCAAGTCCTTGTTCATGCTGTTTGTTAAGTACTTGTTCACAGTGACAGGGTTTTACTAAAACAGAATGTACTGAATACTTTTTTTCCAAACTGCTCCATCCTGCTGAGCTTCAAGTGAAACAAACTCTTCAAACTCTATCATGTGAACGTTTTATGGAGAACAATCTCTTTCAGACAATTTCTTTCAGAGATACTACCCGTGAAACTGGAATTCAGGGGATGAGGTGACATCACAGTGTCCTTCCCTACGATGGGTCATGACCACCAAAGTTGGACCGCATGATTTCCCTTAATTGCTTTTGTTCATTGTATAGTTTCTATTGAACAACAAAAAATACATAAGAACTTTAGACCTGTGGAGGACCTTGAATTTAACAACTAAAAGAAACCTGAAATAGATTAACTTGCTATTGCCTGACTTTATAAGGAGAAAAAAAATGCAGAATTTGAATGAATTCAAAGTGTAAAGCATTTTACATTTTAAAAATGGGCAGCATTATTTAGTACAATAAGTATTCTTAATTATAGGTAAGGGACCCATTATCCAGAAGGCTCAGGACCTGGGGTGTTCCGGATAAGGGGTCTTTCGGTATTTTTTATCTCCTACCTTAAGTCTGCTAATAAAGTTATTTAAACAGTAATTAAACCCAATAGGATTGTTTGGCTCCAATAAGGATTAATTATATCTTAATTGGGATCAAGTACAAGGTACTATTTTATTATTAGAGAGAAAAAGGAAACCATTTTTAAAAATGTGAATCATTTAATTAAAATGGAGTATATGGGAGATGGGCTTTCCGTAATTTGGAACTGTCTGGATAATGGGTTTCCGGATAAGGGGTCCGATACCTGTACTTATTTGTCATTCCTGTTATTTGTCCCCTTAGGCAAAAAATGTCTGTGATTATATAGTGCAACCCAGACTGGATTGAGAGATGTTCAAGAATTCTGATTAATTTGCACTCTGCAAACTATATGTACAAATCAATCATATTTGTGGTATTTTTTTTTTTTTTTGGTTAATCTCAATGTAAACTTTATTAGAGCACAAAATGTTATATTTTATGTAAATAATCATGAATACAATGCCAGATTAATGAAATAAATATATTTGAGCACTCTATGTAAATTAAGTAAGTCATAGTAAACTAATTTACAGTTGTTTAAGGGTTAATACTTGGGCCTGTAGACAGACTCTAATTATCTGTAGAGTTACTCTGGTTAGTGAAAGGAGATGTATTGAATGAAATGGAGCTCATGCTGCTCAACACTTTAAGGCATGACAAGAACAGATACTGGTGCATTATGAGTCAATAATATTGGCTAGGTCACTCAGCATGTCAAATACATTTTTATGAATTACAAATTATCAGTATATACAACACCACTGTCTGGGTTCCCATTTAAAATCCCGGCACCAGTTACTTCCTGGGAAAAATGATTTCCAAGGGAATTAAAACAAGCTTCCGTGAAGCCACTGAGGAAAAAGAAGTTTCAAAATTCAGATTTGTGAATTTTAGAAGTTTTTTTCCACTATAAACTCGAAATTTTACCAAACTTGAATTTTTGCTTATTTATTAAAAATGGAATTGTAAGAACTTGATTGTATAAAGCTTTGTAGAAACTCAAATGCATTAAATTTTATGCTGCTCGTCATTTTCTATGGGTCTACAAAAATTACAAAAAATGAAAAACATGAATTAAAAAAAAATCACTTCACTTCAGTTTTGCATAGGGCACCCCCATTGACTTCTACATAAACTCAAATGCTTTTAGATGCTGAAGTTTTTACATTTACATACAGTGTTTTCAAACATTCAAGTTTTGGAATCCACCCAAATAAATTTGAATTGCAGGATAAATTTGTATTCAAATGTTGATAAAGCAGCCCCATAGTACTGAACTTAGATGTGTTACATTTTGTATATTACAGTATATGTATTCTGTGTAACACTGCCGTGCTTATTTATCAACACTGAGCAAATTTGGTAATCAAGGCAGCCTATAGCAATGGTAGCCACTCCCCAGTATTATGTATGGACATTTACATTCTCTCATTATACATACTCTTCCCATACATGATAAAAGGAACTGATTGCCACAAGTTTTCCCTGAGAAGACACAAGCAATTAAAACATATTGGGGCCGATTCACTAAAGGTCAATAATGCTTATCGCATGCTTTTTCGCATTAAAAAGCATGCGATAATTAAGTCCCGATTCATCAAAGTCATTTCGCATGCGTTAAGACGCACATCGCATGCGCAAAAAAACGCTGTTATTTACCTCACATTGCGTTAATTCTCGCATAGAAATAATACTGACGCATGATTCACAAACACATATGAAGTGTTAAATGCGCTAAATATCGCATTAGTCTGTGCGAATATTAACACCTACTTGGGGCAGGCGGTACTTAAAGAAAATTGTGGTTCGTGAGCTTTTGGCAACACAACATGGACTTTGCAGTGGGATTTTTTCAAGTATGTGTTGGCCCTAGAGTGATGCATAGTTCAGTTTTCAGGGTAATGGTAATTTTCAGAACAGTAATTTTCCGAAAGTAATGGTTACGTGCGTAAAATCGTGCGCTAATATAGTAAGCGGTGAAATATATCGCACACGGCGGGAATTAATGGAGGAAAAACGCTCATCGCGAGTTAAATAACACAAAGAACATTGGGCCCGATTCACTAAAGTCCGAAATAAGGAGTGCTATTTATAGCATGCGTTAAAAATCTTATCACTTCTTATTTTTCTCTCGATTCACTAAAAGGACACTTGTCATAATTAAGAAGCGATGTTCTTGGCGTTATTTTTCTTGCGACGACATATTTTCAAGCAATGTGCTGCGTAATATATTGCTTGAAAATATGTCGTCACAAGATAAATAATGCCAAGAACATCGCTTCTTAATTATGACAAGTGTCCTTTTAGTGAATCGAGAGAAAAATAAGAAGTGATAAGATTTTTAACGCATGCTATAAATAGCACTCCTTATTTCGGACTTTAGTGAATCAGGCCCATTGCGTCTTAATTATGACGCCTGTCCTTTAAGTGAATCAAACGTTAAGTCGCAAAAAATAAGAAGCGATATAAATATAAGTATGCTATATATAGAACTCGTTTTATCGACCTTTAGTGAATCAACCCCATTGTGTGTAATGGTGTAATAATTTAATGGTTAATTCTTTTTGGATAATCGTTGGGGCCTTCCCCGTTTCAAATGTATAGGTTTTTTTTTATCTTTGCAAACTTATTTTGGACTAAAGTACACATATCAACTCAAACAGGGCATTATTTACTTTTTTCTAAACAAAGTGATAGGACCCCAATAACATGGCCTAATGTTATGCTTACAAACCGGCAATGAGGTAATAGGAATAGTGATCCATAGAACGCTTTTTATTTTTATCAAACCCATTACACATATACTCATTCTTGGAACCCAAGAGTTGGAATTGGCACTAAATATATGACAAATCATTTGATCTAATCAACCTTCTTAATAAAAAAGGTGCCAAGTTGCAAATGAAGACATAAGGATAAGATGATATTTTTTTATTTATCTTTATTGCATCTTAAAAACACTTTAAAATCATAAAAAAGGGCATGATTTTGCTTCTGTAGACTCCTACAGCTGTAAATGGAATATTTCTCAATTACCTGATGCTACACAAAATGTTGGAAATTTGGTAGTTCAGAAATCTTAAGAATGATTGGGTATCCTTACATTTTGTATTTAGTGGACAAATTAAAATTTAAAAAATAAAGATTAGCAGGCATTTTAGAGTAATGTAGATACTACAAATGGTGAACTGCTTTGCAAAGATAAGAGCATATTTAATCCTTTGAATAATCAGCCTTGGTTAAGAGGGGGTATAATCCAATCCTTCTCTCTCATTCTGGTGGGGAGGCAATACATTAATTTTTAACAGAACAGGGGTAATAGGGAGGGATGAAGGTAATTTCACTTTATTTTAGAAACCCCACTTGGCAAAGTGTTTGCTTGCATCTACATCAAAACACATAAGGGATGTAAGGGCCATTTAGGTCAATGTAATTCAATCCTGCATTCCCTGGCATTGCTAGTGTATAACTTAATGCACCCTCCTGGCAGTCAAGAAATATCTGGAAATATTCTGGAACACTGGTTCTCAGCCTTTTTTTTTTTACTCAGGCCTCTTATAGTAGAAATAGGCACCTGTCCATCAAGTTCAACTGTTTTATGTACACTGTTGTCTCACTGTAAGGAAAAAAATCCCTGTCTCTTGCCCAACGTATCCTTCCTTTCTGTATGTGTGTAAATTAATAAATATAAATATACATCTATATATATATATATATATATATATATAAAATATAACTTAAAGCCAAGGATATTAGTGTAGTCCTAGATAACTTTCTGTTTTATTAATACTTTTAATGGACTGGTACCTAAAGCTGCACTTCATACTCAAAGTAAGGTCTTACCAGGGGTCTGGAAGAAAAACAGTGATTTATTCATGCACTTCATTAGCTTTAGCGCGCTGACTGTCATTGGCTCAAATTGCAGCATCTCTATGGAGAATTAACAGCAGCAACTGCTTTGTATGTGAAACACAGAATTCATCTGGACCCTGCCAGAGTTAAGTGAGAGTAGCAACTGAGTCTGTCGTCACATTATAAAAAACACTAGTCTACATCATGATCGTCAACAACTAGTTAAAATTTAAGTCATGATGACAGATATGTCCTTACTATTTACAGGTTTCGACTGGCCCGGCCAAACAAGGTGAAATTACCTTCATTAAAACATAAACATAAGATAAGGTGGCAGTATAGTTCAATGATATTACTAACTTTTTCTTATTGGTTTGTTTAAATGTCACTATTCTACTATCTATATTCTTTAGAGGAAAACTCTACTTTTCTCACAAAATTAACATCCTATGTGCGTGTTTATTTTAGTATGTGTGTTTTCCCTTAGACTCTTCATACAAGTAATATATAATTTAACAAAAAACACAGTCTTTCATTTCCATGTAGTTTACAAAATTATCCTCAATTTTACCTAATTTGTGAAGATGTCCCATTTTATTTAATACAACCATTTTATCTAATTATGTTGCATAGAAAACACAGTTAAATAAGGTAACATAATTTTTGCTTAGATTTTACAATTATTTTCTATAGTTGCTTTGGTTAAGATTGGCGCCTAGTGAACATAATTTATATAGAGTTTAATCTCTTCAATCTCATCTCATCTAATCAACATGAAAATAGTTCTCTCTTTGTATATCTTTATGTTTTGTTATCATTTAGATGCTTATTTAGGTTACATTCTGGGCTTGTCTTTTCTCTTCCTTTTCTCTGTCTGTGCTTTCTGTGGTAGGCAAAGTACTCACTAAAGTGATCAGGGAGACGCAAATTTGACAAAGTTCAAACAGCATTCCAAGTGATATTTTTGGATTGCACAGGGTAGGTGAAGCAGTAGGGTTGCCCCATTAACCTCTGCAAAAATTGGATAAGGGGGTGAGACAATAATGGGGGGGGGGTGAAAAAGTGACAAATGAGGGAGGGGTCATGACAAGTTGCAGCATGCTTGTGCCATATGGGCTGGGGCTTTGACATTAGGGGTGGATATGGCCAGATTTTTGCTTGGGTTTCACAATGCTGAAACATGAACTGAACAGCCTCAATAAAAATTGAAATGTTCAGTTCAAACAGTTGGCAACCCTATGTAGCAGGATTCTCGCTGTCTCTGCCAAAATTATTGGTTTCAAGTGACATACTTAGTAATGTCTTTTTTTAATAACATCTGCCATTGTTTTAGGCAGGTCCCTTTACACTAAGCAATGATTGCTATGTACAAAGTCATCAGAAGATCGGTCTGACTGAAGAGAAAATGTTTTAGCACTGCAAACAAATGTGAAGGTGAACAGATCTGCATAATGGGAGGGATCTCTTGCTTGTAAAGTTTCTAAAGCTCCAACTAAGTAAACAGAAATTTGTGCAATAATCTATATTAGATATTATGGCTGTGGATTTGCTGTCTCTTTCTAGGCCTTTTGTCACAGTTCAAGTTCAAGTGCATGCTCCTCAGTCCACAGGGTCTGCACATTCATCTGGAGGAAAGAGCACTTTCCAGCCCTAAAATCTTAACCACAGCAGGGAAACCTAAAAAAACAAGAGGATATATATGTTTTCAAATGTAAGGTGATCCTGAGTCCCACAGATTCGGAAAGCATGACTGTCCAGGTCTCCTTTCAAATCTAAGCCCCTAGATCCTCTATTACAGTTCAAGACACAATGATGATTTACCATTTACACCTCTTCCTGAAGGAGATAGGCTGTTGAATTTTGCTGGGCAGGGAACATAAAAGATGCATGGGTGCCCATTTCAGATCATTTCATTCAAACCATGCTATTAAAAAGGACATTTTAGAGAGATTCTAGTCAGATATTGTTGATAGAAGCTTTTTGTCATTATCCAGCAGTAGAAAGGGTCAAGGATATTACTTGCCCCTCTTTTAAGTTTAAAAATTCTAAAGGGAACTTTATCAAACTATCAAAACAGTTATCAGTGCAGGGGAATAGATGATTACATTGGATTTAAAAGATGCATATCCGCATGTACCAGTCAGCATCAGCTCTTCCTCAGATTTTCAATGGTCATCTACATCTTCATATTCATAGTCTTAAATATAGTCTAGCTACAACCCCAAATACCTATAGCAAGGTCCTAATGGTAGTAATTGCTCTTCTCAGAGAGAAGGGAATTGTAAGGTGCAAAGACACGTACAGTACCACTTCAACACTTTTACAAAGGTGTCCAGTGTTGGCTCTGTGCACTTTTATCCTTGTTGTTTGTCAGCAGTGCATTCCAAATTACTGACTAATGCTGAAATCAGGCAGCTAAGATGGCCATACACGGGCAAATTTCAGCTGCTTATTCAGCTTATCTGCGCATGTATGGACACCCCTGAGGGGCCTACCCAACCAACATCTGGCCTAAAATTAGCCAGATCTTGATCGGGTAGGTTTAATACCTGCTGTTTTAATTTAATTGAATTAGCCCAACTGAACATTCAAATTAGCCTGATATCATCCACCTTAGGTAGGCATATTGAAAGAAGATATGTTAATTTGGTGACCTCGTCAAACTAGCGGATCTTAAGGTGTATGGTCACCTTTAGAGCAGGTAAAATCTGTGAGTGGTTCACAGCATGAGTGCACTGGTTACAGCTGCCAAAAAAATCAGGTAGAGGAATTCAAAAACAATAATATTTAAAAAATAAAAAAAATTGTGAAAAATTACCATCTAATACAGCTGCTACTTTTAGAGTTTTATAGTAAAATATCCTATAATCTTAGTTACCTACAGCAACCAATCAGCAGATAACTTTAATCAGTCACCCGTTTAAAAGCAAAGATCTTATTGGTTGTTTTGGGTTATCGAACCTAGTCAAAGTTTGTGCCTTTTATTATATATGGGGGTTTATAATAAAACACTTTTGTTGTTGCCATGCACTATGTCAATTTTACATGAGCATCAAATGAAATTTTTGATTTTTGAAGCATGTATCGCTTTGGCCATCTTGATAGTACATTCATTCAACTGTAACAAGATAGACCAAACAAATATACTGAACCTCATGTCTCCAAATGCTCACTCTCTGGGGTGCAGATAAATTGCAAAATAGCTGTGCATTTTTTATTGCAAAGCACACTATATGTCTTACCTTTTCTACTTTAATCTTATTATACTTCAGTGGTATTTAATTTTTCAAAGATTAAATTGCTTTTTTCATTGGAATCAAATTAATTTTAAAAATGATTTTTCAACTCTGCTACTGCACAAGTCATTTAGTAATAAGGATACTGATTGCGATGTATCTTTTATAATGGAATCAAGCCAACTATTGTAGTATTAATGAAAACATAACTTGCTGGTGCTATATAAATTAATGACGGTGAACTGTATGGAGTCTAAATGTGGGGCATCCTTAATGGAGAAGGATCTAGGGGTTTTTGTTGATAACAAGTTGTCTAATTCCAGGCAGTGTCATTCTGTGGCTACTAAAGCAAATAAAGTGCTGTCTTGTATAAAAAAGGGCATTGACTCAAGGGATGAGAACATAATTTTGCCCCTTTATAGGTCCCTGGTAAGGCCTCACCTTGAGTATGCAGTGCAGTTTTGGGCTCCAGTCCTTAAGAAGGATATTAATGAGCTGGAGAGAGTACAGAGACGTGCAACTAAACTGGTTAAGGGGATGGAAGATTTAAACTATGAGGTGAGACTGTCGAGGTTGGGGTTGTTTTCTCTGGAAAAGAGGCGCTTGCGAGGGGATATGATTACTCTGTACAAGTACATTAGAGGGGATTATAGGCAGTTGGGGGATGTTCTTTTTTCCCATAAAAACAATCAACGCACCAGAGGTCACCCCTTTAGATTAGAGGAAAGGAGTTTCCATTTGAAGCAGCGTAGGTGGTTTTTCACAGTGAGGGCAGTGAGGTTGTGGAATGCCCTTCCTAGTGAGGTGGTAATGGCAGATTCTGTTAATGCCTTTAAGAGGGGCCTGGATGAGTTCTTGATCAATCAGAATATCCAAGGCTATTGTGATACTAATATCTACAGTTAGTACTAGTGGTTGTATTTATAGTTTATGTATGTGAGTGTATAGATTGGTAGGTGTGGGTTAGGTGTGCTGGGTTTACTTGGATGGGTTGAACTTGATGGACACAGGTCTTTTTTCAACCCTATGTAACTATGTAACTATGTAACTATGTAACTATGTTGGGTCCATTTGGAATGATTCTATATTCAAAATATTAATATATATAAAAGATAAGATAAAATGTAATACAAAATGTAAGCTACATACATGACTTAAACAACAGGCCATTGCAATTGAATGCCAAGACTTCATATCCAGTACTTATTGGTAATATAATTGTGACATTTGTCTAGTAAATTTTAGCAACTAAGCAACAGTTAGCCTTTAATAGACTAGTCCAGTTACATCAATGGCAACAGAAATGGTAACACGTAGTTCAATTAGTTTATCACTTTGTATTGGCAATGAGAGTATAGAAATGTACACAAGCCTGAAAGCTCTAAAGTACAAAATAAACAGTTTAAATTTACTGTACAGAACACAAAAAACATCATCCCAAGATCTAAAATTTATATTTTTACACATTACTTGAAAATGCATTAATACTGACAGTGACAATAGCTGAGCCTAAATTAGCTGCAAATTAAAGAGAAATATATTCATTTCTGTATATAAATTCTTTAGATATTTTGACCAAAAAATGGTTGTTTACATTTTACATTTGCCAAGTTTCTAAAGATTTCTTTTTACTTAAAAGATCTCATGGAATTTACAGGATTGCAGGCTGCCATTGATAGAATAAAGCCATGCTAAATTAAGTTGATTTGCTTGTGAAAGAAATGGTTCCATTATTCATGTCAGAGGCCTGTCACATCAATTTGAAGGAATGAAGAAAAACCTTTTTTATCAACATTTAGAACCAAGAAGAACCCTGCCATTCAGGGATTGAATTTAAATTGGGCAAAGTCAGACAGGGAGCAAAGGATTTTTCTTAAAGAAAGCTAATGTTGAAAATCTCCAAAGGTTGATTGATTTAATGTTGGCATAAAACCCTTGTAAAGAAATCATGATGAAACTTTTATAAATGACAAGCAATACATGTAAATAGGGTACCGCTGCAGATAATGGTAAGCACTGAATGGTTCAACTGTTTACATAATGTATTCTCCTTTAGAAAAGATGTACGTCTCAGAAAAATTTTGCATTGTAGAAAGAGATTCATTTAAGAGTATAGAAAAAGTAAAATATCTTGAAAATATCTATGGCTGGTAATTCATATAAAATAGTAAACACAATTACACTGTCCTTGACTGGCTCCATATATTCTGATATATCTTGTTATTCCTAAGGTTAAACCACAGGGGCACAAGAGGGGTGCAAGATAAGACCTTATACACTCTTTGCTTTGAAGGTTTGTCATAACCGCCCCCCTCCGACTTTCATACACCAGACCCTCCACCAGCTGATATAATGGGGATTATACAATTTTTTTCAACTACAGAATCATACTGGTCATTCACCCATACTCCCTGGCCCAACTCGTATAGGACAGTTAAGAAGTTGGGTTGTTTGCCATTTTTATAGGCAAATGTAGGCAGAAATCTGACTTCCCAGGCCTTGGCCCTGGAGGTTTGGGTTGCTGTATTGTTAAGAATTCTCTGTTCTGAAAACAAAAAGTGAAGCTTGCTGCATGTAAACATGGCTTCATGGTATGTATCTCCTAGACCAGTGGAAAGAAGTAATCCACAAAGCTGTGCTTCATTGCTGCAGAAAAAAGAAGCAGAACCTCACCATCTCTACCACAGACACCACAAGTAAAAAGTATTTGCTAAAGAAGAAATTAGTCATAAAATAAAGCTAAATAAATAAAATGAAAGCATAAAGGTCTGTTATTTCTGGGGGATGTTTAAATCAAAGTCATTGGAGTTAAAAAGTCTAATCATTGTGGCATAAATTAATCTTAATGCATGTTTTACCTATTTATTAAAGAAGCCCTGACCCCCGAAGAGCCTGCCAGTAATTTTAATGGAAATCCACTGCTGTTTTCACTAGCACTAGCTTTCGCTCATATGTCATGAGTCAAATTTAGTCAAAAAACTGCACTGATCATCCAGTTCCACATCTCTAAGAGCAGTGTATAAACATTCAATTCAGTCATCACACAGGTGTCTATACCTGGATTAATTTATAAACATAATTAATAGTGATATTTCTCTTATCTTGACAGCGTAAGGGTAGGGCCTTGATAGTCAGAAGGTAAGGTATGGTGGAAGCAGGTGCTTCCCATTCAGTTAGACACACCATGGGAGGCGAAATCCTACATAGTTAAGTAGAAACTCCTCCTGTGTAAGGTATGGCACATGGGAAGATTTGTTGCCCACAAGAACTGCCCTATTCAAAATACTTTTTCATTTGTGTCAAGGTGAATTGAGGCTGTAAAACATACAAAGGGTGCAAACTATGGAAAAATTAAGGAGAAAGCATGAGGTTTAGCACTGGATATTGCCACTGACACCAATGTAAAGGTACAGTATATATGGGATTAGTGATGAGCGAATCTTTTCGCCAGGCATGGATTCACAGCGAATCTTGCCATTTCGCCATTGGCGTATTTGTTTCGCAAAACTTCTGTGAAAATTTGCCACAGAAAAATTTGTTGCGCAGAAATTGGGCACAGTCGCGCCAAAGAAAGGGCGGACGACAAAATAAATAGACGTGGGCGACATAAAATAGATGCAGGTGACAAAAAATCCGTGGGTGACAAAAAATCGTGCGACAAATGCGTTTAGCAAATTTTTCGCCATTTCGCGAAACGCTCATCACTATTTGGGATTCGCTCATCACTATTTGGGATATTTGTCCCTTGTGGGTAGTGAAGATTTTCCATGGGTGGCAAATTCCCCCATGTAGGGGGCTTATTTATGTCTGCTTTTGTTCCTGCCCTGTAACCTTGAGCAGGGAGTCTGCTGAGATGCTGGTGTATATGTACACTGGTGTATACTGACACTAACTACTCTTCAAAATATTAATGTACATTAAAAGTTCCCTATAGGTCCCTATAATGACCCTATAGGTCATTTTGATAATTTTAAGTTCCTAAACCTAACTCTTTCTTCTCAACCACTCGGTTTTAGCTTTTAATGCTTACGGACTACTTCTACACAAATATGACAGCCCCCTCATAGAGAAACATGGGGAAATCAGATAGGTAATGTAAAGGCATTTGGCAAATACTTTTAAAGCAAAAATAAATAGTATGCAAAGATAATGTTATGATAGATGTAAAAAAGGTTTAATTACTGGAGTTAGTATCTCTGATCAGAGGAACAGATTTTATTAGGACTGTGGCCTGGTCATTACAGTATAAAGCAGGTTTTGTTGCAAAATAATAGAACAGAGGGTATGGGCAAAAAAAAATCACCCAAGACATTTGTGCAAGAGAGATGTATATCATCTGAACCGAGCGGTACATCCACAGGGCATCTGGCAATGATGAAAACTGGATATTAAAGACATACCATTATAAGTCTGACACTGAAAATGTTGATACAGGTGTATACTGTATATACAGAAACAATTGTTTAGAGAAATACTATTTGCAGGCTAAAATCAGGAGGGGGACATAGAAGAGAAAATATGTGTGGTAAAGAACAAGAAAAAACATGCATGCGTAGGGATCACTGAAGTATTTGAGTAGGTGTTAGCAGTAGCTCGATTTGGTTAATCCTGTTTTTGAGGACGTTTCAAGTATTCTGAGAATTCATTTCACTTTGCTGCGCAGATGAAGGAATTGTTTGCAGCAAGTATATTTACCTATCCACTGGTGGGAAGATGTTTAATGCAGACGATGACATAGAAAAACACTGAGTATAACCATTTGATAAATAAAAGGTCATGTTTAAAAGGTAATGTTTTCTCCAGTTCTATCTGCATGATACATATATATATATATTTTGATGGATTAATAAAGGATGTTTGGTAAATTATTTTCTATTTATACCCATAAATAAACAGGCTTCTTTCTGCTATGTGTTTACTGACTAGGTTTGTTGCTTATCATAGACCATTTAAATTTCTATTTGCAATGTTAAAAAGTAGTTGAAATTAATTGTATTTTCTTTTATCACAGTTATCTGCAGTGTCCTACTCTTGACGCATGTTATTCAGTTGGCTACTCTTGTGCTGCTTAATGTCAGCAAACATAAAAGAGAGATAATTTCCATAACTTTAGAGGCAATGCTGTGTACAACATCCTTACACTGGGCTGATTAAAAGCTATATGCAAGCATTAATTTCTTTAGCTGAGTCATTCGCATTAACCCTTTCATTGCCAGGAGAATTCTGCACTTCAACGTGTACTGACAAACTATTTTTGAACATTGCATGCACTTTCAGTTTAAGGGAAATGTTTTTTTGTGGGGGGGAAAGCTATTTATTGTTTGTCTTTTTTTTTCAGGACAACCTAAGCAAAAGTCCACTTCTATAACAAGATATAGACTTCCCAAAAATGAAAATATATATATATATTTTTTTCTTAATTTAAGCACGTATCAGAAACATATTTTATGCATGATACAACTGTTTAGAAAAGTCCCATGTCTCTCGAATGTGCCAATACTAAGGGGCACATTTACTAACCCACGAACGGGCCGAATGCGTCCGATTGCGTTTTTTTCGTAATGATCGGTATTTGGCGATGAATTTGATGTGTTCAATCAAGTTTTTTAGATTTGAATTCTTTAATAAATAAGCAAACACTGGTAAAATCTCGAGGTTTTATAATTTTGGAAAAAAATCTAAAATTCCCAAATTTGAATTTTGATAAATAAGCTTGTAAATACATCCGATTCTGACAAAAACTCCCAGCAGTACACTACCAAATTTCTAAGGCACTGCTCCAAGAATCTGCATACTTTCGATTTCAAGGCGACAATTTTCACAGGAAATCATTTTTTGAAACAACATGTTCTGACAAATCCCAAATGGGTAAACACATGTTTCTATTTTAAACTACCCAACAGCAATACTTTACTGAAAAAGATTTTTTTATAAACATTTCTGGATACTTTATAAATCGTCTCAAAGCTTTCACTTTTCAGCATCTTATCTTTTATGTAGCATTAGGTATCAATATAAAACATCCTAAACATGAACACTAGGGGGCTGATTTACTTACCCACGAACGGGTCGAAATGAGTCAGATTGCGTTTTTTTCGTAATGATCGGTATTTTGCGATTTTTTCGTATGTTTTGCGATTTTTTCGGATTCTTTACGAATTTTTCGTTACCAATACGATTTTTGCGTAAAAACACGAGTTTTTCGTATCCATTATGAAAGTTGCGCATTTTTCGTAGCGTTAAAACTTACGCGAAAAATGCGCAACTTTTCGCGTAAGTTTTAACGCTACGAAAAATGCGCAACTTTTTACGCAACTTTCGTAATGGATACGAAAAACACGCGTTTTTACGCAAAAATCGTATTGGTAATGAAAAATTCGTAAAGAATCCGAAAAAATCGCAAAACATACGAAAAAGTCGCAAAATGTTCGTTTTCAAGTCGGAACTTTTCCAATTCGGGTCGGATTCGTGGGTTAGTAAATCAGCCCCTAGGCATTTATTGAACAGTTTGGTGTACCGTTTGCATAGATTTACCAAAATATGTTGCATGTGGAGACCCTAAAATGAAAATAGTGCATGTAACTCTTCTTGGCTGGCAATTCCGCTTCTGCAAATAAAGCACACTGCCTGTTGTAAGACCCCCCCAGCAGTCAGAAAACCATATATGTTTTAAAACTTAACATTCTAACAAATCCAAAATGGGTAAATATGTTTTTCTGCACTATACTACCGTACTACAAAGCTTTGCTAAATTTTGCAGTTTTGATATTTTGATATTTCTGAACACTGACTAAAAATATTGCAATTTTCAACATATTTCTTGCACAATTTCTTACATACAAAGATAAAACCACCTACATGTGAATGCCAGGGGTCTGATAAGCAGTTTGATGTTCAATATGCATACGTTTACCAAAGTATGTGGCATGTAGGGACCGTAAAATGAATATAGTGGATAAGAATTTTCTCAACTGGAAATTTTCTGGAAAGGAAGTAACCTGTGTGTATTATAAGACCCCTAAAACTTCATACAAAGATAAAAAAAAAACAGAACATATTCTGTCACATACAAAATGGAAAAATATTTCTTTTTCGAATGGATGCAGAAACAATTGGAAAAAGTCAGAATTTTCGTGTCTACAATTTAAAAAGTCAAGTTTTTTTTATGTCTTTTCTTTGCGAATTTGTTTTGTAGGTATCAGAAATTTGGGAAAACAAATTCAGTCAAATTTGAAGTTGAGTTTTAGTAAATCTGCCCCATAATGAACAATAGGGATACAAATGACAAAACTCAAATAAAATTATGAAAGTCGATAAAATAATAGAATATGTGAGTATGTGTGCAAAATAAAAAAAACAAAAAAACAATAAATAGGTAAATTTAGTAAAATGTGCTGGTTAATGAGTGTGACTAACCTTATTTTCAAGCTGGAGGGCCATAGACAGTGATGGGGAGTTCCAGATGCAGTGTCTTGTACAGCTGGAAGTGTTGGGTGGTGCAGGGAGCTGTCAGGAACTGCCAAAACAGCAGGCACATGGTTGTCACATGTCTGCTGTTTGGGGGTCAGCTCTTTAACAGTTGCTTTGCTGGACCAACATGGCAGCCCCCCTTAGCTTCTTGCATGGGGAATGTCATTGCCCCTGTCTATCTGAAGTGACTATATCGTTGGACCAACGTGGCAGCCTCCTTGTTGCCTTGGGAGGCTGTTATTGCTCCTGACTCTCTCCATCAGTGCCATAAACCACTGGGTTAGAAAGAAATTCTAACCGCCAAATAATGTAATAGATACATTCTTGGCAGTTAGAGCCTAAACCTTCCAGATACACGTGTGACCCACAGAGGGTTAAAAACAAAAGTGCATTGATTTTAATAGCTAAATTGTTCTGATTTTTTCCTATATTGTCTCTAGTTTTCATCAAGCCACTAAAATGTAGTTACACAGTGCCTATGTTTCTTCTTACGAGTCATACAGCTATGGTCTTACCTGACACCAATGGCTTTCACATTATTTTAGTTCAAGAGATCCAACAGAGATCAGGGCCCTTCATAGCCCATAATGAGGCTACAGATTTAAAGGTTGTGAAACTACTTTGATCACTACATTCAGCCACAATTTCAAAAATATTCAAAGCAGCAAATGCAATTATCCCAAATTTTTACCCTAAATAACATTCAAGCCGCATGTCTGAAAGTGTTCTCTAGTCATTGGGCATTCTTCCCAATCTCACTATAACTGACCTTTTGTGTCGCCATTGCCCTAAGCACTTCCCAAGGCAGGTCAGCCAAACAGTTGGGAAAGAGTTGTCATTTGTAAACTGCCCACCAACATATGTATTTTAAGTAAATCTCTCTGTATGATCTTCAACTTTATGATCCCAGTTAATGTGTGGGCCTTTACTCGCTATTGCGACTGATTAAACATTGGTGAAACTCTGCACCTATTATCCACACAGCCAAAACTCAAATACATACTGTACATTTACAAAGGCACGAACGCTCGAGCGTTCATGCGAACGCTCCGAGCGTATTTTTGCCGATTTTTTCGGGCGCCCGCACGACTTTTTCGGACATTTGCACGAAAAAATCGGAAAGGTTTTACCGCTGTTTACAATTGTTCGGTACGAAAATTTCGTGACTTTCGGATCGCCAATACGATATTATCGTGACTAATACGATTTTTTCGTAAGCATTTTCGTGATATTTGCGATCTTCCGAAATTTTCGTTTCCAATGGGATTTTTTCCCATTCGTGATTCAGATTCGTGGATTAGTAAATGTGCCCCTTAATGTATAAAGGCATCATTATTTATTTTAGCCATGCTTGGTACTTGCTCGTTGCACTACTGGTTTCTCTTACACAAATCATTCATTGCATATTATGCAAGTTGAGTTCATTGTGACATAATCACTAGAATTTTTTCTTTCTTACTCACTTTATAATAAAGATTCATAAATATGTGTGCATTTTCTCTGAGGTTAGGATGTTACATTTTCTGCGAGTTGAAGAAGACTACATACGTCTAAACATTTCACTTTTTACTGATGGTTTATTATAGCATAATATCCCTACTATCTTTTTTTTTATTATTATTTGATTGCGTCGCAGGAAAGAATTCGAGAATATATGAAAAATATAAATAAATTAAAACAATTTATTTTGTGAATAAAATAGTATGTGTATAGTATTTTCGTGCAAAAATCTGAATAGGTATGCAGCTGATGATAGTATATAATCTGGACTTTTTAAAACGTGGCTCAATAATATTTTAACCCTTCTGCTTAGAAGTCTGTGAATTCATTTGAACATCTATCTGCCTCCTTTCTTTCTGTAAGTGAGGCTGTTCTTCCACTCAGTGGTTACACTGAATTGGATCATTTCTATTCATCCATCAGGTTTGAAAACAACCTTCTAATTGATGAGGGTGTTTAACAGTTAATTGAGCATTTTCATTGTGAACTTTTATTGTTCTAAGCTTTAACTGCAGAGATACTGTGCTCAGCGCCATGCACAAAGACATGAAACCAAACAGCTTTTCTCTCACACTCTGAGAATTTTAAATCACTATTATTTTAATACTCACAGGCACATTGTAGTTAAACCAAAAATCACTTCTTTTTTAATTTACTTCTGTTACCTTGCAGGTTATTTAAAATACATTCTGTTGAAAGAAGTAAGCCCTATGGAGAAAAGTGGATTATAAGTGCTCCAGACGCACCATACATTAAATTAAGGCCATTTCAGAAGCACTATTTTCACATTTATTTCACATTACATGCTTTTTTCACATCTGTATTGTTTCCTGCTTGTTACTCTCAACCTTCTCTTTTCTCGTTTATGCTATGTTCATAAATATTTTGAACAACTTTTAGCCAATCCATTTTTTGCATCTTCCTTCCCCTTTCAGTTTTCTGCTTTTTCCTTTTTCCTTTCTCCTTTTCTCTTCCTATCTTGCTTTATCACAACGCCTATGTCAATTCTACTTGTACTTTATTTCTGTGTGGTTTATCCTATGATCTCGTCCACACGTGTATCCTCCTTTTTACCATCTTTCTCTAACCTTTCCTTATACATTCCCTATTTTTCCGGCTTCATCAACATTAACAGTTTTTTGCCTTTTATTTTTTCTAGTTTCTGTTTCCATATACTTTCTCTTCCCTATTTTTTTTCCTTTATTTACATTCACTTTTCTTTAACTCCTTCACATAGTTATGACCAAAACCCCTTTCCTAGAATATTTATATCTCTGACTTTTTGACTTTTTTCCATATACAGTACCTTTGCCTAACTCTTTACCACCCTTTCTAATCTAACCTATTTCCTTCTTACATAATTTAACCCTTCCATTTCCCTCTGCTCCTGCTTGTCCATTTATTAACAATTCATGTTTTTTTGCACTAATAAACATGAAAAACACTAGTACAAAACTTTTTAAATCTTTTAAAAGCTGTCAAGGTCTTATTGAAGTCAATAGGAGTTGCCCTAGGTGAATAATAACAATCTTTATTAAATTCCTGGTTTTTGAGCTTTTCTGATTTCTTTTGTTTGTAATTCAACAAAAATTTGTGAAAAAATGTAAGAATCGCAAACAATTTGTGGTCTTTGTTTTCTTTTTATTCCGTATTTGAATTTGTTTGTGCTTTTTAAATTTGGATCTTTTAATAAATAACTAGCCATTTGTCGTTTTAGTGGAAATGAGTTTAGTGGTTTCAACCAAAATGTTAATCGTCTGCCTCACATTGTTCCATTCATTTTATTTAGTGAGGCTGAAAATCTCAAATATTTAAATAAACTGAAAAATAAAAAAATACATTCTTACTGACTATAATTTTGTTACATACATGTGTAGTAATGTATCTTAAATCTCCATACCAGATACATTTTTTTAAACTCTTTTATCTGAGTTTAATCACAAAACAAGCTAATAACTGGAATCTGAAGTGTTCATTCCAATTATTAAACAGTGTATAATTAGTCTCTTTATCAACTGATAACACAGATATTGACCAGAATGACCTGTAAAATTGAATTACATGTTGTAGTACTAGACTGTCTACATATATACTGCATTTCCATAGAGGATGGCTGGAATGCACCACAAAACAATACAAGGGGTCATATAATACATAGAATAAAGGGCAGCAGAGTTTGATAACAACATTAAAGCTGCACCAACATCTGCTCAGGCCACAGACAACATTATCACCAGGAATTAACCTTCTGAACTCCTTAATCATTAACCTCACGAGAGAGAAAGTTAGACAACAAGAGCCTATTTGTCAGTGGTCCCTCAGTGAGATGCAGGGAGCAATATTTTACTCAGAACAGCGTGAGAAGGGCATCTTCATCTTTACACATCTTAAGCACAGGAATACATTAAAGTGCGAAAGAAGGGCGGGGATGTAAATAAACATCTGAAGATCTGCTCCTGCTACTGCTGCTTCTAATTCCCTCCAATTCTCTCTAATTCACAGCTACAGTATATGGCACACAATCAAGCAATACCCTCTGTAAAAGCATTAATATTTCAGAAGGAAACAATATTTAGCAATCTTAAAATTGTATTTCAAATTATCAATATTTATGTTGTCATACAAATTAATTCATGGGTGACTTTTATTTTATTTATATGAACTTATATGAAAAGCTCTTGAAGCAGAAACCCAAATGTTAATTTTCTTTTACAACTGAATATATTTAATATGTCAGCATTATGATAGAATTAAAGAATAATTAGTTATCCATTAAACACAATGAATTATGTATAACTTATATAGATAAATTATCTCATGAGTTCTCACACACAATCACTGATTTCACTAATGCTTATTACTATATACAACCTATTAGCATTATTATGCTTCATCACACACCACTTCACATCTATCCCTGGCCCAGTAGAGCTTGCACATTTCTACCATAGACAAACTGTAAATTAGATTATGCCATTTTCATCAAAAATCAGTAAGTTTTTGGTCTATAGGAGGAAGTTAGAGAAAACCCCCACACATATGGGAAGACAACCCCCACATGTTGCCCTGCTTAGACTCATATTTAAGACCTCAGTGAGGAAAGTGCAGCTTTATACCAAGTAAAGATTGATTTTATGATATGCCCAATTAGCGATTCTGCTTCTGTTAGTCTGTTTAAGCTAATTAAGTGAGTGACACCTGCAAAGGCAGGAATTCTAAGACTGTGGGAAGCAAGAAATCTCCCACTACACAACATCTGTTCTTCCATAACCTTATCCACATTTTAATGTTTGCCCATCTATGTTCAGGCAGCCAACTGATGAAAAAATAAATAAGTTCAGCAATTAATTGCTCTGACTTGCTGCTGAATAACCTTTTTTTTTTAAAAAGTCTTTTTTATGAGTGGATTTTTGACAAAAATTAAAAGTTTGCTATCGGAAACCTGCATACAGTGGTTCAGTGCAGATTATATCTGAGGCCTATCTATTGAGCTTTAGGTATTTTTCTGACGCTACAATTTTCATTAGAAGACAATGAGATCTATACTAAAAACAAGTTATATATTTTTAAGCAATAAAACAGTACGGTTGTTTAATAATGTAATGCAGAAGAGGAGATAAGTCTATAGGACTGTATGTTAAGCTGTGTCCTACAGGCAAATGCTGATTTTGAACATAGCATAACGTGACTGGTCAATTCATTTCAAACTGTCAGCAAGTGTTCAGTCTGGTGTAAAATGCTGATATACACAACCGGAAAAAAAATCTTAAGTATGCTTCAGTATAAGGTATCACTTCATGAAAGAAAACCCAAAATGTATTGCATGTTATTAATAATAATAATAATAATAATAATATGCTTTATGTTTCATTCATTTTCTTTAAGTTTTATTCTAACAAACATTACCACATATTAAAGAAATGTGGTATAGTGGATGGTGCATTGAAGCAGAACCATAAGAATATTAACCACTGCCCCAACTGCACACAAAAATGGACTTACCAAGTATTGACACCATTTAATAAGGTACTTCCATCTTAACATGCTTCCTACTCTTAAACGCGGAGCCAAGTAAGTCCCAAGGAATTGACTACAAGTGTACCGTCAGCAAGTGCACTTCTGTAAGTAAATGACCTCTTTTAATTTGCTCCACCATCTCCAAGAATAAATGCTCAAAATGCTCTGAATGCATTTCAGTTAAACTTTGTTTGAAACTCATATTAGGGCGGGGCACACAAATCAGATTGCCACTTTCCACCACCTGTATGAAGCTACACAGAGGCCAATGCTATACCTGTTTAAGTATCTACAGGATGGAGTGCAGGATAGCAGATCCGTATGCCTCCATCTGGGTGAAAAATGCAGGTGGTGGAAAGTAAGACGATCAGCTTTGTGTCCCTCTACCTTTACTGTTTGCTGGTACTGGCAGAGTTTTCTCTTGAGCCACTTTAATTCATATAAGGATTTGCATTCAGGTATTTTCACAAACATGTTTTTTTTGCTGTCGTATAGATCTGCACATGCATCTTATATGTTGTGCTTTTTAGATTTTCTGTCAGTAGCTGCAGGGAGCTTTTTCCCTCCATCCCTAAATTTTCAGAAACCAAAGTTCTCAAGTTGGGCAGGAAGGGAATGAAGAATCCTTTCATGGTGGCTGAACTATTTGGATAAAGGGGGTTTATCTCTCTGTTATGGGCTATCATGGCTATCTCCTCCTGGATGAACCGACGCCACCTTAAACTTAACCTAGCTAAAACAGAGCCCATGGACTTCCCGCCCAAACCTGGCCCTCCTCCTCCTTTCACCATTACTATTGATGGCACGACCATCAACCATGTTAATTCTGCACGCTGCCTTGGGGTTATCTTTGACCAGTCACTCTCCTTCTCTAACCATATTAATAACACTGCCAAAACCTGCCATTTTTTCCTCTGCAATATTGCTAGGATACGCCCCTTTCTTTCACAAGTAACAGCTAAAAAACGAATACATGCCCTTATCCTTTCCCGCTTAGATTACTGCAATCTCCTACTAACTGGCCTCCTAGACTCCCACCTCTCTCCCCTGCAATCAATTTTAAACTCTGCTGCCAGGATCCTCCTGCTCTCTCCTAAGAGGGATCCTGCTCAGCCTCACTTAAGCTCTCTTGCATGGCTGCCTGTTAAGCAAAGGATAGCTTACAAAATCCTTCTGCTAACATTCAAAGCCCTTCACTCCTCTGCTCCTCACTACATTTCTTCACTGGTCTCCCTGCACGTTCCTGGTCGTCTCCTCCGCTCCTCTCAGAGCCTCCGTCTTTTTACACCATCCACACCCACTGCGCTCTCTTGTCTTAAACCTTTCTATCTCGCTGCTCCTTACCTCTGGAACTCTATCCAGGAATCCCTCCGTAGGGAACACTCACCCACTCTCTTTAAGAAAAAGTTCAGCTGTTACCTTCTGGAGCACTAAAACGTTGCGACGGTGAAGAAATAATTGTGTAAAATACGATAAAGTCGCGGCGGTGCCGAAACAGTCGTAACAAATACGAAACAATCGCGACGGTGACGAAAAAAATCGCTAAATTTTCGTTTCCAATCTGTTTTTTTCCCATTTGGGATTGGGATTCGAGAATTAGTAAATGTGCCCCTTAGAATTCCTTGTTCCCTGTTTTTATCTTTGTCAGGGAAAGTTTAATTATATTATTTTTTATATAGATAATTTACATTATTAAATGTTGCTGGTTATTATGCAAAAATACAAATATTTCCCATGCTGCCCAGCATTATATAAACCTTCAGATGTTGGTCTTGAGCTTATCTTGTGCTCATATAGGCATAATAATGCTCATTAAATCCTGTCTGCTTATTCATGAGCTGGTGGAGTTGATGGCATAAATTTACATGAACCTGCTTACTTGAGAGGAGTAGGAGTGGCTAGAAAATTAGGTAAACTTGATTCATTGATACCACAAATAAATGTTTTATCAAAACATTATCCAAACATGAGAGTAATTATGTGTATTTATTATTAAACATACAAAGCTTATCTAAAAGCCAAAAGACAAAAATCAGGACCATTTACAGGACTAAAGAACATGAAGCCAAATTTAAACATATCAGGTGGAATTCTTACTGGATGGTTTTCTTGCATGTTAAATGAGCCACTGACCTGGAGAGCTGGAGAGAAGGCTTTGCATTACGCTACTTTAAGCACAATCTACTAAAACTTCTTGTTATTTTTTGTTGGAAGCATTAAAAATATTTTTACACTTAACAAGTATGTCCTTCCTCCATATTTTTAAATACAAATGTGGTATAACATCCAAACTTACAGAATGGTCACCATATGTTATATTACAGCAAGATGACTAGCAGCACTGGTAAGCAGCATTCTTAATGATAAATTCACTTGCATCTGTAAATACATTTTTGGACAATTTCTTTAGAGAACTAGAGGCGCAGTGTTACAGATTTATAAAAGGTTTAGGTCCCATATTAAAGAACCTAATTGGAACTTTCGCAATCATGTTATTCTTATAGAAGAATATTGAATGTACAGCATAGATAAATAGATCATCCATAGATAGGAACTATTGGTAAGTAAAAGAAATAAGGTAAGGTATCATAATATCAAAACTTGTGACCATTATTCATTATTCATTATAGGCATTGTGTGGAAGGGACATGACCATAACCTCCAAATAAATTAAGTTTTGCAGATGCAAAATATATCCAAAACGTACACAGTTATCTGGTGTAGAGTATAAGGCTCCTTTGTGCATTGAACTTCAGAACTCAATAGGCACAGTAAGCAAGTGTCCTTTTGTATTAAAGCACAAACACATTTTACATATATGTCGCTGGTCTGGACAGAATGAAACATGCATCTTTCCTGACATACTATGTAATATACACTGGATTCTGCCGTGCATGTTATGACAGCTTTTACTTTCAAGCAGAAATGAGTTTGTTAAATATTTACACTTCTGAAATTGGATCTAAATAGTTTCCATCCTTAGTCACACATGGGTACGCTGCCATCACTTTGTCTTTCAGTCTTGCTGCAAGTACTTTCTCACTCATGGGCCACCTGCTGATCCCTGTGACTCTCGTTGGCCATCGCTGTTTGGCACAGCAACCCAAAGCACAATCAAACCCAGAGCATTCTCGGGCACTTCCAGTACTACAGGTCTCAGTTTATTATACCTTACTCAGTTTAATAAAAGGGGCAGCTGCAAGACCCCTTAGCAGCTGTACAACTACATTTTTCTTTTATAAATCAATTTCTTGCAGATTACTTTGGCACTGTTAGAATTTTGGCCTCTGACTGCTTTTCCCAATTTTTACAAACTCTGAGTAACTTGCTGCTTAGATAATGTATTTAAAGGTTAATTTATGTGATAAGGAATTTAGATTGTAAAACCCACACTGACAAAGACTGGCATAAGTAATTAAATAATATAACATTCTCTTAAAATCTTTGTGAAATATGTTTGTAGCTGGCTAGAAATTGTTTATATAGAAGCAAAGTCTTACAAATAGTTTTGCTTGTCTAACATTGATCTGAGGGGCTGATTTATCAATGTTCCTATTGTAATTTTTACCCTAATTTGATTTTTTTTAATTTAATGAATCTGAATTATGGTTTTAAAAACTCCAGTATTTGATATTTATTAAGCAAAATGAATGCACACTATGACAATAGAAACACACTAGGATGTAAAACTTTGAAATCTGAAAGTGTGTCGAAGTCAATGGGAGCTTTAAGTTTTTAAATATTTTTTTTTACTTTGTAGACCTATTAAAAATGATGAGTAGACCTTTTATTCTATTACATTTTTATATCTGATTTTTTAATGAATGAAAAAATATTTCATTAGAAAAATATATGAAAAATACAGAAATAGTAACATAGTAACATAGTAAGTTGGGTTGAAAAAAGACATACGTCCATCACGTTCAACCATAATGCCTATATATAACCTGCCTAACTACTAGTTGATCCAGAGGAAGGCAAAAAACCCCATCTGAAGCCTCTCTAATTTGCCGCAGAGGGGAAAAAATTCTTTCCTGACTCCAAGATGGCAATCGGACCAGTCCCTGGATCAAATAGTACTAAGAGCTATCTCCCATTTACATCCCAGGTGCATGACCTTACATTTATCCACATTAAATCTCATCTGCCACTTAGCTGCCCAGATTGCCAGTTGGTCAAGATCCTGCTGCAAGGATGCCACATCCTGGATAGAACTGACTAGTCTGCAGAGTTTTGTGTCATCTGCAAACACTGATACATTATTTATAATACCCTCCCCTAAGTCATTTATGAACAAGTTAAACAAAAGTGGACCCAGTACAGAACCCTGAGGGACCCCACTGAGAACCTTATCCAAGTAGAGAATGTGCCATTAACAACCACCCTCTGTACCCGATCCTGTAGCCAGTTTTCTATCCATGTGCAAAAGACTTCAACTAAGACCAATAGACCTTAGTTTAGAAATAGGATTTTCTCTATTACTAAGTTACAGCTCCAAGTTATTATATGCAACTGCCTACTTGTGGTCACATCTGGCAAACTGGACTATGGAAATAAAGTTGAGCCATGTCTTGTGATTTACTAGTGTCACTGGGCAATTGGAGCTGATTAAGTTTCAAAGTGTCAAAGGCCTGTGGTAGACTGAATGTTTTTACCACCAAAGGCAGGAGTCCCCAACCTTTCTTACTCGTGAGCCACAGTCAAATGTAAAAAGACTTGGGGAGCAACACAAGCATGGTTCACACAAGTTCATGGAGGTGCCAGATAAGGGCTAAGATTGGCTATTAGGCAGCCTCTATGCACACGATCAGCTTACAGGAGGCTTTATTTGGTAGTAAATCTTGTTTTTATTCAACCAAAGCTTGCCAACAAGTCAGGAATTCATACATAACTACCTGGTTTGGGGGCACTGAGAGCAACATTCAAGGGGTTGGTGAGCAACATGTTGCCCCTGAGACACTGGTTGGGGATCCCTGACCTAAGGACTTAGTTTATCAATGCTGGGCACATTTAAATCTAGGAAGGAACCTTTGTCAACTAATCAAATTTTTTGTTTTATTGTACTACCTGCAGCTAGGTAGACAAAACACTTATTTGCCATTGGTTTCTGCCCAGGGGAGAATTTGCCCAGTGTTGTTAAATAATCACCAATGTGTTTTTAGGGAGAAGAAGGTGGTCAAAACTTAGGAACACAATACAGACAGCATTTCCCCTTGTTAGCAAAAGCAGCCCAGTAGTCTGTTACAGCCTATTGCATGGAACTACACTGCCATAAACTATGACATTCCCCAGCAGTTTTCGCTATTCTTGCTCTGCATTCAAGCTCCATAATAAAGTAGCCTCTGGCTATGACATAATATTTATAAATGTGCTAATAGCTTTGACTGCCTAGTCCTTGCCAATAAAACAAACAAACAAAAAACAGTATCTCTGAATTTTAATGCGGTCCCCAGTTGATCACTTCATTTAGTGGTAAATAAAACATAAAAAAGCCACATAAAATTTAAAACTGACCCTCAATCAGTCTATACAAATATAGCTAGTGTTAAAATACATGTTCTATCTCCCCTACCCATATGCTTTGCTATGTTTCCACATGTATAAACTGAATACAAAGATTGGATAGTTTAATTGTGACCTTACTGCCAGTGATTAGCTGGACACTCCTTATGTTAATGGAGAATAAAGAAATGAGGCTGTACACAAACAAAGCTATTATGAGGCAGTGGTAATCTCTTCCTACATGTAACAAAGGCTCCCCCTTGGAACACATTGCTTTACAATATAAAAGACCAGTACAATACAAAACAGCTACCTAAAATAAAGAGCGGAGGAGGTGTATTCTAGTTTTCACTTTTAATGCCTTTTGTGACCCTAATAGGCCATTAAAATGTAATTTCCTTGTCCTTGAACATTCAGCATCCACATTTAATATTAGAATTGTAAACACATGTCTTGTATACAAATGTATTTTAAGTGTATTATACTTGCGAAAGAAGGAAGATAGCTTGATGTTGTACACAGTATCATATAAATTCATGGGATTTATTTTAAACATTTTGTTTATTACATTCTAGAAGTTTAGAAGAAGCTGGTTTTACTTTGTAACTATAAGGGGCCCATATACTAATGCTTGTATTTTGTTTGTTTTCACAATTTGAATTTTGTAGTGCTAAAAACCATAGATAGCGTAATTACTCTAAACCACAAAAAATGTGTATATTCTTGTATAAGAACCACGAAAAACACTAATATAAAACTTCACCATCTAAGAGCTGGCAAGATCATGTAGAAGTCAATGGGAGCTGTCCTAGGCAAAAGTTGTAACACTATTAAATTCTTGGTTTTACAGTTTTTATTTTCATTTATAAGAGCGTGAAAATGAAATGGGGATTTCAAGGTTTTTGTATGCTTATTTTGATTCTTTTCATGGGTTTTCTTATTCATACTTTTTATATTAGGTTGTTTTAATGAATTACTTGACATTCGTGGTTTTAGTGAAATTACGTTTTTTCATGGTTTCAAAAACCACTAAAACCACAAAAAACAGTAAATTCAGAATGCTGATAAAATGAGCCTATAATACATGTTGAAGCCTGCTATCCCCAAATGCTAAAAAAACAAAAATGAAAATAAAAAAAAAGTATATCTGCTCAACACTAAATGAAAAATGATTGTGGCTGCTGGAGCAATAAGTCATTTAAACTAGCAACATTACTAAGTATTGGTCAATGACTAGATGGCTCAAATCTGCAACAAATCAACATATACACACATACACAAATAAATATGTTTAAAATGTTAAAAGATATAAGGGCTGATTCACTAAAGTGCGTTAAAACGTGCGTTATTTATAGCATGCGTTAAAATTTTTATCGTGTGTAATTTTACACGTCTTAACGCATGATTCACTAAAAGGATATTTGCGTTAATTTACGCGCGATACTGCTTGCGTTATTTTAGTCGCGAAAACTATTTTCATGTGGTATTTGACAGAACGAGCGCTAATCAACTCACTGCGTATAAATAGTTGCCGCGTGCGAAAAAACACACACCATGTTGGCCATACATGCCAATACTTTCGGAAAATTACTGTACTGAAAATGCCCATTTCCCTGCAAACTGGCTGCTGCGTCACTCTAGGGCCAACACAGACTTGAATAAATCACACTGCAAAGTCCATATTTTATTGCCAAAAGCTCATTAACTGTACTTTTCTATAATTACCGCCTGCCTCAAGTAGGTGTTAATTTTCGCACAGACTAATCCGATATTTAGCGCGCCTAAGTGTTTGTGAATCATGCGTTAGTATTATTTCTGCGCGCAAATTAATGCATGCGCTAAAATTAACTCATGCGGTAGCGCGAAATTTAACGCATGCGATATGCGACTTAACGCACGTGGTAATACTGTAGTGAATCGCGCATTAATTTTCTCGTCTAACGCAAAAAAGCATGCGATAAAAATTAACGCACTTTAGTGAATCAACCCATAATCTGTTATCTACATCTACCTATATAGCATCTATTTAATATTGCTACTTATAAAAGCTGTTTAAAAAAAGATCAGTTTATTTTACAAAGTGGCAAATTCATATTTTAAAAAGCAGTTTTCTGCACTGGAATGATATGTTTGGGCATGGAAAATACATTTTACTAAAAATAAATACAAACACAAAGCCTTTCATTAACTTGCATTGGGCTCATTTTAATGTAATTTACTGGGGTTTAATGATTTCATGGGATATAATAGCTCAGCACTGTTATTGATTTCTAACACCCTATAGAGCAGAATGGTGTTCAACTACTAAAAATGTATTGTGCAAAATTCCACATTGATCTGCTTTGATAAATGAACCATTTCATTAAATTACTTTCCCGGCAGTCAGGGAAGTGTTAATTAGGGGCCTATTTATTATGCTGTGTAAAATAAATGGAGAAGTTCACTATCCAAACGTCAGATTTTACACTGTCATTTTACCGTTCCAATGGAAGAAAAAATGCATAAAAAATTACGCCGATTTTATGCCGTTTTTTACACGGCAAAGCCTGATGTGTGGCTATTTTTTTCGCCGATTTTTTACACAGCATAATAAATAGACCCCTTAATGTGATAATATAGTAACTGCTGAAAATCCTTCAGGATTCAGTTAAAATTGCTGTAAATGTGGTTCTTCAATTAGAGAAAATAAGGACATTTGCCTTGGGCCCCTGACAGCAGAGGAGCCCCCTTGTGGTAAAAATGTTGTTGTGTTCCAAATTCTAGATTGTTTCACTATATACCTCATTATACCTTAGTCCAACCTGCAGCCTATTCAGCTATTGTTGAATTAACATAGGCTGCTAGATGATTGTGAGGCTTGTAGTCCTGGCATAAGCTTGTGTTTTCCCTGACAATTATGTAAAATGATTTGTACATCACCAGGTGGTTTAAACTCCATAGTTTTTGCCAAAAAAATCAGTTATCAAATAGCTGAGTGTATAACTGGCTGATTCCTTTAATATTAAATAGTATAACAAAGCAGAAAAATATTGCATAACATATCCCCAAGCCGTTTGCTGGTCATCCTCTGTAAATGGACTTTTAGTATTATGTAGAGAGTGGCATTCTGATACAATTTGCATTCAGTCTTCCTTTTTTTATTATTTGCATTGTTTAAATTATTTAGCTCAGCAGCTCTCCAGGTTGGAATTTTATCAGCTATCTGGTTGCCGGGGCCCAATTTAACCTAGTAACCAGGCAGTGGTTTGAAAGAAAGACAGGGTTAGGAATAAAGTAGGGGGTAAATAGAAAGATAAGTAATGCAAAGTAAAAATAATAGAATTGTAACCTCTAATAGCTATAGTTTGGGATACTGGAGTCAATGACCCCCCATTTGAAGTTAAAAAGAGCTAGAAGAGGAAGGCAAATAATTCAACCAACCCTTTTAAGTGCAGAGCTGTACTTATTTGCTGTAATTAAGCCCTGCAGATTAATTCGCACGATGATCAGTTTTGCCTACTGTTTGAATGCAGAGTGGGTCGGAATCAGCCAATAAAAACAAATCACCATCAATACTGTTAAAGCTAAAGTTAGAAATATCTCATGCCATGTTTCATCACATCCATAACTAAGCAATTTTCAGGAATAAAGAAAGATTATTGTGTACTATTTTTCTTATTTACTGACATCAGAAAGTAAGCATATTAAGAAAGAAAGAAAAAGTCTTTCTGTATTGCTAAATATACAAGCTCAAATATTCTGAACAATACCGCTTTTACTATAAAGCTATGCTAAGCATTTGTCACATGGGGTCATTTGAAAGGTATGAAGAGCAATGTGAGTTCATAAGAAGAATATAATACCCACTGCTCCTGTCCTGCATGTCATTTATAGGTAGAAATATTGTTGAGTGGCTAATTGGTCTGTTTTCCTTTAGCACAGCTTGATGTGTTAATCCAATGCTTTGGTTTGTACAACTGTAATTATTAGTTTCTAGTAACAGCTTCGACATTCCTTCTGTAAGATCTACTTTCATTTAGCAGCTTGGCCGTTTGAATGCAGATCCCCTTGAAATCCATGCAAAAACAGTTCAGATCTATATGTGCCACAGGTTGAAATCTCAAATTTGATTCTTCCTGAGAAGAGCATAATAAGCTGGAGAATAGAAGATTTTTGATCACATGGAGAGACAGACAAAAGGAGGCAGAACAATTACTCCCAGTAGGTAGAGTGAAAAAAATGGGGAAAAGTCTCCCACGATCCTTGCTCTATTGATTAGATTCATTCAGCTGGGCTACTAGTTAGCAGTGACAAGCTTAGCGCCAATCACTGAAGGACTATTACAATTAATTGTGAAGAAGGGTCTAGGTTCACGTAGAGACAAAATAAAGGAATTACTTGTTAACCTGAGTTTTTAGAACAGATGTGCTTTAACTCTCAGCACTAGAGGAATTCCTTTGAAATATACTTTCTTATATAATTCTGTGTAGGAATACCAAGCAAAATACCAAGAAGGCCAATTTCAGTTGTATTTGTATTCACTTGCAAGACTTGTTTTGCCTTTTAAGTACCTAGGTGGATGATATTATTAGTGATCTCTTATCTACTGCAGCAGGTATGCTCCTTTCGGTCACCTGGAACTGAACACATCCCTTACCCTTATCTTATCTAGAAAACAAGGAAATGGCCCTTGGACTGTAAATATGACCTGAGTGAGCAAAGCGACATAGCTGTACTCTTATTCCCTCATCATTATCCAACCAAAGAGTAAGCAACCGGCTTCAAAGTTCTTCTTATTGCTACACTATAAATGTATACATTTATTTAAATACATCATTTATAACTAGCAGGGATCTTTCAGCAAAAGTATGAACTTCTTTTATTTATGTGGCACTAAATTACCTAGAATTTGCATACAATTCACTTGTTGAGCAAAGGATACTATTTCAAAATAACCTACTTTTTTGTCTTACTTTGTTTAAAATGAAGAATGTACTCTTATGTGGAAGAGAATTTTGGTACAGTTACAGCATAAATTTAAATAATTATAAACCTATGTTGAGTTTATGATGTCTGAAATCCTTTTGACAAAAAATCATGTATAACCTACATAAAATTAGGTGTGCTATTAACTAGTCCTGAGTGCTTAGTCAGGGTATTCTATTAATGTAGAAAGTTAGGAAGTTAAAATAACCATTGTGATTTGAGGGTGGTGTGAAATACACTTTTTTTCCAGTACCTATGCAACGGCTTTGTTTGCTTTGTACCTATTTTAACAAACAGGCCAGCAAAAAGTGAAAGGGCTTGCATAATAATATCACTGAAAGACCAGTAATACAGAGTAATGGCTTTTCACAGATTACCCAAATGAGGCAACACTACAGAGCCATTAGCATTATGTATAATTCTCCCAAGCATTTTAAAGTGAGACAGTGGCTCATAGCATACAGGAAAAGAGGGTAGGGGTAATAAGACAGTTCTCCATGAGGCATCCTCCCAAGATATGCCTCCCTGATGATCCAAATATCCCTAAAGACATTTAGGGGCATATTTACTTACTCATGAACTGGCCGAAGCGTCCGATTGCGTTTTTTTCGTAATGATCGGTATTTGCCGATTTTTTGGGAAAATTGTCGCAACTTTTTCATTGCCATTCCGAATGTTGCGCAAAATCTGGCGATTTTTTCGTAGCGTTACTACTTGCGCGAAAAGTCGCAACTTTTTTGTAGCCTTCGCGCCGAGTACGAAAGATTCGGATTCATTCAAGATTCAGTATGGTGACTTTTCTTGGGCCAGGTTGGAGCTGCAGGGTGCCATTGAGTCCTATGGGAGGCTTCCAAAATCATGCTAAGTCTGAAAGTTTCGCCCGCCGCTTACGAGCGCTCAAAACGAAAAAGTCGCGACAAGATACGAGCGCATCGTAATGGCTACGAAAAACTCGCGTTTTTTCGCGCAAATCGTATTGGTAACGAAAAAGTCGCGACAATTTCCAAAAAGTCGTAAAGGCGCCGAAAAAATCGCAAAAAATACGAAAAAGTCGCAAAATGTTCGTTTTCCAATCGGAATTTTTCCGATTCGGATTCGTGGGTTAGTAAATGTGCCCCATAGTCTTTAGTGATATTTTAGCATGTTGCCCCATCAGCAGAGGAAGTATAACTGGATGAATCTAAACCTGTCCTTTCTTTCAGTACAAAATTACACATATTCCCATTGAACATTCAGATGTATTTATGTATTTATACACTATGCACGAATCATGTATATTTGTAGTTTTCCCTATTTTTGCCAAGAAGCCAACAAATTCTAAATTAAAAATGAAGATTGACAAATGGAATTCTGTTCCCACTTAATGATCAAGCCATACATTTTCAATTCTTTAAGCTCTGACACTTTCTGGCATCCAGTGACAAATAGTGCTCCTCATCTCCACAGCCTGGAGAAAATATGGCTTAGCAAAATAAGAGAGAAAAAGAATCAGAGGGGGAGAGTGGATGAGGTAGTAACAGTTTTACCTCCATTTAATCTTCAATCCCTTTTTCTACAACACATTTTCTTATTTTGCCCCTTTTGTGAATTTTAATTTATGTTTCACCTTCCATAATCTTTCTCAAATCTACTTCTGTTTGCTATACTTATTTTACTTCCCTCTATCACTCATCCAATGTTTTCTGAGTTACCTTTTCACCAACTTGATACCCCTTGTCTATTATGTCTTCTGATTTCCAGTGTGAAATTTTCCTCTGACATTTTTTTCCAACTCTGCATGTGCCATTCACTCCTCCTTTCCCCCTTGCCCACAAGCAAATTAGCGCTGTTTTCCCATTTCCTTATGTGCTGTTTTCTTTGCATTTCAGTACAGTTTATGCTATTCTTCCCGACAATATTCCTCTTGATGTGCACCACTGTCCCAACAATATTCTTTTTGTTGTGCACCCTTTTCCCTAAAAACGTTCCTCTTCCCATATGCCTCAAGCCTTCATGCCTTATTGTGCACATTTAGTTTTTTTTTTTACATTCTTATAAACCTGTCACCAACTCTTATTCTGTGCAAATATGTCACCCCTTTCACATTTAGCCTTCTTCCTGAGTGCTATACTTCTTATACCCTATGTGCCATGCTATCCTTTATTCAGTTATGCTACCAAATGCCTTTTCAAACAGACCCACCCCATTTCCACTCTCTCTAACATTAACGCTCACCTACATAGATTCTCCCCACCTTCCAACCACTTGTGCCATTGCCACCTGTTAATTTATAATACTGTAAAATATTTGCCCTGGTACAGTAACCCATAGCAATCAATAACACATTTTCTGTTACTAGAACAGACTTTACTGTGCAAATCTATTTTCTCTCTCTATTTCTTTCTTACTTTCAAGACAAATCCAATGGGGGACTGTGGCGTCTGACACCTTGTATGAACAGTGAACAAATCACATCACTTTTTCCTTAAAGCTAAAAAAGAAGTGATGTCACTTCCCCAAAGTATTAACAGGCACAGCAGAAAAACCTACATAATTTGAAAATAAAAACTTGACTTGGTTTTTCATGCTTTTCCATATATTTATCTCCCACCAGCAACAGCCAAATACCTTGTATCTGTGACTGATTCCTACAGCTAACATAGGGGTGTCAAAGTTGATCTACATAGTTTGAATTTCTTTTAAGGATCTCTTTTTGCCTTGAGGCTTGTATTGGTTTTCATAACTGGCAGGCTAGCTACCAGATATTTTGACTTCTACTCTTAAAAGAGGTTTAGCTGACATGGAATCTACAAAAGAGACACTGGGGGCAAAGCAGGTTTGATTTCAAAGGTCAACAAGAGGGAACAAAATTAGATTGACTTTAGACCAGGCGAGTTACATGTGCAGTGTAATTTCTCAGAAAACAAGAAACACATATGAGATGGAACAGGTACTGACATAAGGATATGTGAATGGGATAAAACATGACTGCTGGCAGCAATGGTAACATGCTGGAATTTGCCAAATTGCCATATTCAACAGAGTAGAGAAAATGTACAGCTCATCAACATTGTGGCTTTGGTTAATATAATAATCTTTTTTTTCCTTTATATTTTACTACCACATAAGAATTTAATCATATTTTTACTCCTTATAGTTTATAATTTAATAATATTAAATATTTCATATTTTTACTTGTCTCCAATTAAAAAGCTGCTCAGACTAAATCCACATCAGGAAATTTGATAGCATATTTTTATTCATTACTTTTATCCATAAATGTAATGGGAACAACAACTATTGAAACTGTTTCATCATAATGTAGTTATAAATTGAAAAAGATAAAAACTTACTAACAGTACAGGTATGAGATCCCTTATCCGGAAACCCATTATTCAGAAGGTTCAGAATCACAGAAAGGCCATCTCCCATAGACTCCATTATAAGCAAATAATTCTAATTTTTAAAAATTAATTCTTTTTTTCTGTAATAATAAAACAGTACCTTGTACTTGATCCCAACTAAGATATAATTAATCCTTATTGGAGGCAAACAAGCCTATTGGGTTTATTCAATATTTAAATGATTTTTAGTAGACTGAAGTTATGGAGATCCAATTTACGGAAAGATCCCTTATCCAGAAAATCCCAGGTCCAAAGCATTCTGGATAACAGGTCCCATACCTGTATATTATTCCTCCTTAGAGTACAGTAAAAAAATGTATTAATACATAACAAATTTTAAAGACATGTTTAACGATGGTTCTCTTTATACAATTACTCATTTAGTAATTTTATTACTTACACTGTGGACTGCTGCAAAATATAAAAAGTGCAATCTTTTTACAATGGATGATGGGTCACTTAATCCTTATTAGGGGGGCTTACAAAGCCTATATTTGATATGCCAAATATATGCACACAGAAATATAACAGTTTGCATTTGCAGTGTCCATATTTGACTTATATTGTATTTACCCTAAAGACTCACTATTATATTAATTGACACCCTAAAATAAAGGTATCTGTCCGAATATACAGGTGTCTGTTCATAAGCACATTGACGTTCAATTTTTTCACATTAATACTTTTTTTTGCCAAAATACAATTTTGTCACGCAAAAAAAAAGTTGTTTTTTTTTTTAATTTCTTATGCAACAAATCCAAAACCATTTTTTGATGCTTCCATTTGGGCAACAATATGAAAAAGTTGTGTTTTTCTTTCCTGCTTTTTTTGTTTTTGCGTTTTCAATTTGGATCTTTTAATAAATGACTAGACATTCGTGGTTTTAGAGAAAGTGAGTTTAGTTGTGGTTTTAAAAACCTCTAAAACCGCAAAAATGAGAATGTTGATAAATGGGCCTGTGTCTCAAACCTAAAGCACATGCACCTTTCAAAGTCCTCTCTCCGGTCAGATTAATAAAAGTGAGCGGGAGCTTGCAGTTTGAACATCTATTTAATTCTCTTGGCCTTGAAAATTGGTTTCTAAACACACTGGGGATTGTTGTGCAGATGACTGTCGGAAAGCAAATTTAAATAAAGTGCCCAATAATATGAACTGGATTTATTTTGTTACCTATCATTGTCCTTTAAGTTCAACCAAGCCCAAATGGAAATTTAGGATTGAATAGTTTCCAACACATGGAGCTTAGGAATACTTGTAGACATGCAAGCTATATCACAACACACCATTTGGTAACACCTATGTAAGGGTAAATAAGGTCAAAATATTTGTTCCATACACTGTTCCTCTGACACACGCTTTTAATACTGGTGCTATCATGATAAATAAAATTCATAATTCATAGTTTCACCTGCGTTTGGCACTTGCATGCCCTCGAATTAGTACAATCAGGAAGAGCGAGCACCAAATGGGAATGCAGTTTAAAACCTCCATGCATAAGCGCCCTAACATTTGAAAACCATAAAAAGAATGTCTTCATAAATGTTCTGAAAGCATCTGGCAGCTGCCCTTCTGCATACGATCCAGATTTAATTCAATTAGGATATTCCAAGTTTATTTGATGTCTATGCAGTTTTATGAGATTAGTGATAATAAGCACTAAACATCATTCGCAAAAGAAATGTGATCAACTTCCCAGTTTTGTATATAATAGGATCACAGGATGGCTTCACTTCCCTATTAAAAGTAAAACCTTGCTAACATCTATATTGCACCAATGAGGCAACACACCTGTAACATGCATAAAAACTGAATTCAAATAGTCTAAGATTGAAATACACAAACTGTTTGCAATCAGCTAAATAAGAACTAAAGGTGGCCATACACGAGGCGATTTCGCTCGTTGTGCGATGAACGATTATATCGATCGAGTTCCCATACGATATGCCATCCACGGGCAACGATAATTCGGGAAAGATTTCGTCGCATCATTATCGTAAAATACGTACGATCGTACATCTACGTACGATCGAATGTCGTTGACTTCCGCTGCTGGCAATCGTGACATGCGCAGAGAACAATCGTTGAAAGACAAATGTCTGACACTCACACCAACTGGCAGATTTTATCGTTAAACGACCAAAATTTTTAAACCTGGCCGATCGATTTTGGGGACGATAATGTCGGCTCGTTTAGTGGGCCGACGATCGTTCGTACACCACCAACTATACGATAACTTAACGATAGCATCGGATCGTTCGGGAATCGGTCGTTTGTAAGTAAAAAATCGGTCCGTGTATGGCCACCTTAACTGCTTTTCAACTGGTAGTACTGTCCGGCTGTGACTTATGTTAGCCTCACAACAGGAGGTCAAGAACAAATTACTGTTCAGTTGAACAACAAGTGAATTTACCTAATTAAAACATTGCCTTATATACAATTTATAAATTGCATTCATGTGCGTGCATGGACTGATTGTTAATATTAAAATTGTTAAAATTGATAATTTTTTGCAGGTGTGGATTGTCTGCGAAATTCTGCATTTCGCCATTGGCAAAAGAAAATATTACCCAGTGAGGAAAAAGTTGTAGTCGTGTTAAAAATGTTGTGGTCATGTAAAAAAAAATCACGGTTGTGTCACAAAAAGTCACGGTTGCATTAAATAAGTCACTGTCGCATCAAATAAGTCGCAGCTGCATAAAAAAAGTCACGTGCGTCAAAAAAAGTTTTGCAAATTTTTGGGCGAAGTGAAACTGGACAGATTCACTCATCACTACTAATTACTGGGGATTTCTAAAACTGCAGTTAGAAAATCATGATAGCACCATTACAAATAAGGACAAAATAATTATGAGTGGATTGTTTCATACTATAAAACACAATAACAATAATAAAAACCTCTCAAATATTACAAATAAATACATAAACCGCAAAGTAACAAAAATTTAGAATAGTTTGAAAAGCAGTATTACCAAATCATACAACCATAATACTAATGTGCAAAGTTTTAATTATCAATATTTGAAATGATTCCAATATATTTATGAGTACTGCAACATTAAGAGCTGGATAATCACTGTTTATTGTTCTTATTTACAGGCTGATGACAAAAAGAACTTGTAAATTCAATTTCAAAAATGATATTTATCTTCGAACAACAGCATATTATTAAAAATGTTTATGTTTAAAAAAAAAAATCACTAATTGTTTCTGTTTGCTGATTTTTTTTATGAAGGGGATGTTATCCATGCTTGAAAAAAATTTTTGGGTTCATATGTCATTTTACCATGCATAGGTGAGCGAACAGATTGTTAACACACGGTTATATTCTACAGTGCAATAAACAATTTACATGAATAGGACAACCTGGACATGCTTTATAGTTGCTTTATCATTTAGTCTAAAGGTTAGTGCTCTTAGCACTAGATGTCTTATTTGAGAAGAATACTTTTATCCATCACATTTTGGAAACAACCGGCAGCAGGTACAGCTAAGTGTAATGTGAAACTCTGCATGGCACACCTGAAAATGCTCCTGTTTTACACTTCATTAATGAGGTCAGGTAGCTTCCTCCTCCTGGCCCTATCTCACTTCAGAGAGGAACTGATGGCAACCCTTCAGCTGTATCTTTGGCTACCTGATACGGGATGAAAAGAAAATGGACTTTGGGTGACTACTTTAAAATGTCTGAATCTGAAGACCTGCCCTTAGGTAGAATGATTAGATTCCACAGGGATAACACAACAAAATGGATACCTTCTCCCATTAGAAACACAGATCCCTTATCTTGTTTGATTTAAGGATTGCAGTCCTAACCAAAAACATTCATTACACTCAAGTCACAAAGGTCAATATGTTAAAAAAGCACCGCAACTTATAAAAAAAACCTTAAGAGCAGACGTATGAAAGTTCATCACACTCTCAGCATCACATATATAGGTCTCTTAATCAATTAAAAGCTGTTAAATGTACTTAAGTCAAAGCCATCTTATGTGTATAGATTTAAACCTAATAAATCTGTTAGCATGGTAAACAGAAGGCACTAGAAATAACATCGCAGGTATAGGATCCATTATCCAGAAACCTGATCTAGAAAGCTCCGAATTACAATGAGGCCATCTCCCATAGACACCATTTTAATCAAATAATTAAAAATTTGAATTATTTTATATTATTTTTCTTTTTCACAGCACCTTGTACTTGATCCCAACTAAGATATCATTAATCCTAATTGGAGGCACGATATTGCTTTATATTGGTGAAAACCGTTCCCATTTGTACATTCACATGCCGTAAATGGTTCCCTTGGATGTCTATAGTAAATATATCAATCAGCTTATCAGGAAAATGGTAGCAAGTTGAAGATGCAGTAGAGATTGTAAGGTTTAAAAGAAACAGAGATAAGGAAAAGAAAGGAGTGTGAAAGATCACAAACATTTACATTTATCTGGAATAGTGTGTACTTTCCCACTAAAAGGATATTGTCTAACATAACCAAACATTATTGCATCCTGTGAAACCCAATGACCTGAATCCTTGTCTCAGACAAACCAACATCTGTATCTTGGTGAAGTTTATTTTGATTACAACAGCAGAGTTGTTTTTGGGACCTTATGTGCTTTTTAGGCACATGGGGGGATTTATTAACATTTGGATTTTCAAGGTTTTATAGTTTTTTTAAAACCACGACTAAACTCATTTCCACAAATGTCAGAAAAAACATGAAAACCACAACTTTTTCGAATTGTCGCACAAAAACCACAACTTTTTCGCATTGTCACACAAAAGCCAGCACCAAAACCCCTGAAAACCCCTAAGACCACAAAGCAAAGACAGATGTGTAAAAGAGACATCAGCCATTGACTTTTACATGATCTCGACAGGTTTTAGATGGCATATTTTTGCATTCAGATTTGTCGTAGTTTTGTTACACGATAAATCATGTGACAAAATTGGATTTTGGAATAAAAAAATACAAACCAAAAAAATTGAGGGTTATTAAATGCCTGCCTAGGAAATTTGTGCAGCACATGTGAGAGGTAGAAGTTGCCACTCAAGTGAAAAATAAGTAAATATTTGTACCTGAAAGCCATGTCACGTATTTAGTAGAGTTGTTCTTAAAAAATAAAAAAAACATTTTGAAAAATGTTATTGTCAGCTTTGTGCTTGCACAGGGAACTATCACTTAATAGTTAAGTCTCCTTCCTTTTTCTCATAAAGCAGCTCAACTGTTACGCTCTATAGCTAAGATTCTAGCTATCCTTTAACAGGGCTATCTGACCAGAGAGGTCATGATCCTATCTGAAACAATATTATTTACATCACCCCAGGGTTCTGAAATTCTAGGCAACTTTCCAATATACATTATTTAAACATCCCCAATAGTTTTAAAGATATTTATAAATGTTATTAAAATGGAAAACACTATTTGTTTATCCCTGTCCATTTTCTGGTCCTTAATCTTGAAACAGTGTAGCACAAGCGTGTTCTCCTGTAGATATTTTCATAAACTGCTACTGCTACATTGCTTTTATTAGCAATTACATTTATGAATTGAAGATGTTCATGCCAAAAATGATATTTAGGTGAAGAAACCATTATGGGTGAGAAAATAATTATTGTGAATAGGCAATTGACATAAGATTTGGGAAATAAAATATGTAATGCTATGAAATCTGAATCTCTTATCCAGAATGCTCTGGACCTGGGGTTTTCTTCATAAGCAGTCTTTCTGTAATTTGGAACTCCATACCTTAAGTCTACTAAAAATCATTTAAACATCAATTACCCCCAGTTGGATTTGATTCAAATAGTCTATGGATATGGCCTTCTTGTAACTGAGAGATTTCTGGATGCTGGGTTTCTGGATAATGGATCTCATACCATATTTAGTGAATGAAACAAGTTAGGTAATTCTTTTATCCACAGGTTTTGCCTGCCTGTTTGAATACATGTTTTATTTTTGTGTTTGTGTAAGAGTAGGTCACTCTTACTTGTCTTATGAAGAAGCCCAATTAAGCCAGAAAGGTGACATGTATTGAAGGACAAGGGACATGTGGCACAGATCTGTAAGGGGGGGGGGCATGCATTGAAGAATCTGCCCTGTTTCGCTTTGCAGGAAAATTCACCAAAATGTAAAAAAAATATTTTTTGATGCAACCATGCCTGTTTTTGATGCAACTGCAAAAGGTTATCAGTACTGGCCCCCTGCATTGTTCACACCTCATATTCAGACTGTAAACACCTGTATTGTTTAAACATGTAATCCCCTGTGTTGTTCACACCTTTTAGTCCCTGCATTGTTCACACCTCAGGCTCAGACTGTAAGCAACCACACTGTTCACCTGTTCACACCTTGTGCCATCCTCTGCCTGCCCTATGCTGTCTTTGTGTGCCATACTCTGCTCGCCCTATGCTGCCTGTGTGTGCCTTACTCTGCCTGCCCTATGCTGCCTGTGTGTGCCATGCTCTGCCTGCCCTGTGATGCCTATGTGCCATAATCTGCCTGCCCTATGATGCCTGTTGGAGGTGAACCTGGCAGGGGTTTGTTCTGGGAGTTTGTTAGCATTTGGAAATAGTCATTATATGGTCCCTAAGGTGTGTAATTATATGCTGGGGGTTGCTGTGCTATCCACAGGGGAAGAGGAGGCATATGGATTTAAGGATATTTCTCAATATGACATAAAATAATTATTTCACATATGGATTTAGGGTGATATCCTGACAGTGAGCATCAACCATTTGGGTTTGTGGTGTGCTACCACCATTAATGTGGGTATGGTTTTAAAAGCACTTGTGATAACATTGGTGTTGTTTGAAGTTGGTGCAGTTTAAAAAAGAGGAGTTGTCAAAACTGAAAATATTTCAAATCCATGTCAATATCTCTCTGCAACTAGCTGTACTCGACTTAAAGTGGTTAAAAATATTCATGATTATAAGAGCAAATTGATTGACAAAATGGATGAACTTACCTTGTTTTTGCTGCAGTCGGTAAAGCCGTATTCTTCTTCTGGATTAGAGAAGAGTCACCTGAAATGGAAAATGTTTTATCTTATGTGAGATCTCTTTGTTTAAAAGAAACGGCTAATTTCAGATATGGAAATCCAATCCAAAAACCTGAAGACAATTTATTAATAAATGTTCTGCATACTTAGGGGTATATTTATCATGCTGTGTAAAAAGTGGAGTAAAACATTACAGATGATGTTGCTCATAGCAGCCAATCAGATGCTTTTCTTTGACTTTCTAACTGTTGAAATGTAATTGCTGATTGGTTACCCTGAGCAACATCAATGGTAATGCTTCACTCTGTAGTCTGTATACAAGGAAATGATACAGACATTTTTGTACAACTCCAGAATATAAAACAAAATATTTTACCCTTTATTCGCCATTCCATTGTCTTCTTTATAAAGATATAAAGTTATTCTACTTTTAATTCTAAGCAAAGAGAAGGTTAGATAATATGCTCAACAAATTACTGATTACTTGATGTTTCAATAACCTACTACTTTATTTAACCTAGTACTTAACTATACTTTGTTTTATTCCATCTTATCATACAATGTATTGTCTTCTTCAATTTATGGCAATAATACATTGTTTACTGTTTGTGCTGCATGTCAAACTTCAATAGAAACAATTTAAAAGAAAAGACGTAAACAATCCCCTGCTTCTATATTTTACATTGCAAAGACCTAAGGTCTAATTCAGATATTTTGGTTTGAAAGAAATAGACTAGATTATTGTACTCACTTATCCTGGATCCCCTGATATCATTAATAAACGTCCCCTTTCAGTGGCACACAAACCATAATTACAATATTAATCATATATGCAAAAATATATATAGTCAAAATCAAATTCTCCCACTCACACTTTTAATAGATAAACATGGTCAATAGTGATACGACCATGTAGAAGTCAATGGCAGATGTCCCTTCCCTGGAGGATCCCTCCCTTGCGTCAAAACTTTTTTTGGCTTTGTTTTTTTGTGCGACAATTCAAAAAAGTTGCAGTTTTCATGCAACAAGTCTAAAAATTCAGAATTTTCACAGCTTTTTGGTGACTTTTCCCGTGCAGATATTCTCAGTTCAGACTTTTCAGTAAATATAAGACATTCATGGAATAGAGCTTATTCGTATTTTAAAGGAACAGTAACACCAAAAAATGAAAGTGGCTGTGTAGCCATGGGGGCAGCCATTCAAGCTGGAAAAAAGGAGAAAAGGCACAGGTTACATAGCAGATAACAGATAAGACACCATTGTATTCTACAGGGTTTATCTGTTAGCTGCTATATAACCTGTGCCTTTTCTTCTTTTGAATGGCTGCCCCCATGGCCACACACCAGGGTTTATATCAACTCTAGTAATGTTTCTGAAGCAAACACACAATTTTTACCAGTGCAGGGCAGCAGTACATTATAGTTTAATTTCTTTAAAATATATACATTTTTTGGTATTACTGTTCCTTTAAAATTAAAAAAAATGAGAAATGTTAGTAAATCTAACCATAGGGGCTGATTTACTAATCCACGAATCCGAATCCCGAATGGGAAAAAAATCGGATTGGAAACGAACATTTTGCGACTTTTTCGTATTTTTTGCGACTTTTTCGTAAATTGCCGCGACTTTTTCGTAGCCGTTACGACTTGAGCGAATTGTCGCAACTTTTTCGTAGCCGTTACGACTTGCTCGTATATTGTCGCGACTTTTTCGTATTGAGCGCTCGTAAACGGCGGGCAAACCTTTACGACTTTGCATGATTTTGGAAGCCTCCCATAGAACTCAATGGCACTCTGCAGCTCCAACCTGGCCCAAGGAAAGTCACGATACTGAAACTTGAATGATTCCGAAACTTTCGTACTCAGCGCGACAGCTACGAAAAAGTCGTGACAATTTGCGCAAGTCGTAATGGCTATGAAAAAGTCGCGACAATTTACATGCTTTCAGGAGACAGTTATGTAGGCTTCTTTTACTTCTCTTCTGGTACCTTTGGTACCATAGTAAATTATTTCAGGATAATGTACAAGAACATTTGTACAAGAACCAGATTTTGCCCTGGATGCAGTATTCAGAGTACAGTTATTGTATGTTGGTTCTACAGCTTACAGGTTCTTACACCATACTGGGTAAATAATAGAACTAAAATTTTGTTTTGTGAGTATCTAAATTTTGCTACGTAATTGAAATATTCCTTGAGCAAGAATGAATCTGAGCATTACCTCAGTATTTCATACCTCTGTATAAAAAGAAATAAATAAATCTCAACTATTGAAAAGTTGTTTTTTTTCTCATCTAAAACGCCTAAAAAGGGTGGTGAGGTTTATAATATTTATTCCTAAAGCCCCTCTAAAGCATTTCACTGTATTGAATGCATTAAAGTCTCTAGAGTTAAGCTACAATAATTACCATCTGAAAGACTAATACTGCACATTCCTTAGAACTGACTTAGTTCTTTGCTCTTATGCTTGATGGTTCAGGAATTCTAAGTGAATGGACAGAAATTATTCAGTGCTGAATTATATAGCTATGGAATCACACTCCGAAATACAATAGATTTAGTTTAGATAACTGATAGAATTTTCATACAAGACTTTTGAAATTCCATCGTATTACACAATTATTAAATGGCATTGTAGAGACAAATCAAAAGTAAAATTTACAAATACCCATTAGCATGAAGAAATGGTATAATTCTTACATGGATTTGCCAGATAATGATTAAAGTAATCATCTCTTAGGAATACATAATGTCTGTTCTTTTTAGGGCATTTAAGATAGTAATACCTTACATCATTGTAGAAGACAGGTATAGTTGAGAAGTTTTAGTTTGCAGCTAAGCTATTACTTTATTTATACATAGATACATATGAAAAAGCTCTGAATAAAAAAAGTTTTGGTCATCATTGTTTTTCTTGAAGAATTGATTCTACAATGTAGCCTTTGGAAGACCATGCTTATGGTTATCAAAATGAATGGTGTTTTCATTGCATGGGGGTAAATTAAAATACAGGTACGGGATCCCTTATCTGCAAACCCATTATCCAGAAAGCACTGAATTACAGGAAGGCATCAAATACAGGTGTGTGGCCTGTTATCCAGAATGTATGGGACCAAGGGATTTCTGGATAAAGGGTCTTTCTGTAATTTGAATCTACTAAAAGTAATTTAAACATCAATTAGACACAATAGGATTCTTTTGCCTCCAGTAAGGATTATTTATACCTTAGTTTGGATCAAGTACATCGTACAGTTTTATTATTACAGAGAAAAATGTTTGTTACATTTTTTTTTAATAAGTTCATAATATTTAAATAATTTGGTTAAAATGGAGATGGCCTTCCTGTACTTAAAGCTTTCTGGATAACACGTTTCCAGATAACAGATCCCATACCCGTAATTCTATTTTTTAAAAATGCTTATACTTGATCCCAGCTAAGCTACATGAATCCATGTTCGTGATAAAACAATCCTATTGGGTTTATTTAATGTTTACATTTTTTTAGCAGATCCCCAGGTCCCAATCACTGTGGATAATAGATCCTATATTTTTACTTATAAACTGGAACATGTCCAATAAATGATAAAAACACCCAGAAAAATGCCTTGGATTTAAAACTATTGAGCACTAATAATGTACCTTCTCTCTTAGCTGGCCATTTATTTTGGCACGAGATCCATGAGCCTTTCCCTTGCTTATCCTCCTTTACTCTACACTTCCCTGTGTTGAAAGGGCAAAGGGGAGATGGTGGGATAATCCCATCATGCCACATGGAAGACATGTCAAAAAAATAGTTTAGGTGGATTGTATGGTCTACTAACCCATTAATTGAATTTGACACTCCTTTAAATGTGTCTCCTTCAATCTTAACTCTTAATTTTAATTTCCAGCTAGTTGATAGACAAAATGGCATTGCAAATGGCTTATTAAATAAATCATTCCTTTTGATTGGATCCCTAATCATAACCACAGTCTTGGCATATAGTTAACACTGGTTTAACCAGTACCCAGTACCCAGAATACCTAGTATCTTAAATATATCAATATTGTTATCATCATATAGTCAAAGTTATGAGCCTAAATGTATTTGTTTTTAATTTTATTTTCGTTTTTTATTCAGCATTTTCACAATTTATAAATTCTAAAATGAGACTCCATTATACTAGGGTTTTTATAACATTTAAAATAACTCTATATGAGATTCCACTCTTATCTAAGCTTGTTTTGCCTTGATTCAGTTAAATTATGTGGCACATTCAAACAGGGTCAAAAGTAATAGAGTTGGGCCTATTTTTAATATATAACATATTATAATATACACTGATATTTGAATGGAGCATTTGCAGGAAAAGGTTTAATGCCTTTGGATACACATGGCTCAAAATGAATGTATTAACTTGCTTAGAAATTTGAATGGACTAAGCTCTCTTTAAGGATAATATTTGAATTGCAGAATTTTGGAATAACTTTAAGGAGGTTTCTTTCTGGTTTCCAAAACAAATCAATAAGTTGTTTTTCCCGTTTGGGTCTATTTGAAAAAAAGTGCCTAGTCAGTTTACCGCACGTTCAGCAGCTGCTACTTTCCAGGCTATCCCACGATTCCCAAGCTATGTGGATTGACAAGGCAATGATAAACTAATGTGCCCCCTCGGCTCTCTGCTCTCCCTATTGTTCCAGCAGCTGAGACCCTCTGCTGCTATTTGCTTTCTCCCACATGCATTATTCAACAGCACAGGAAAGGCCAAGAACCTCTTTCATTCCGGAATTTGGTACTAAAACAATCAATTTTAGTGTAAAGCAGCAAATGCAAGACTTCTGTTATAAAACTAACAGTTTTTAGGATGGGAAATAAAATCACATGATTTAACGTCCCAGTAATGAAGTTCCTCTCTAAACATAGTCCTCCATGACAGATTAAGTAGAGCTCTTATAATATATTAATATTAACTGAATACTGAAGTGATAATTGTACTTTTTTTTCTTCACATTTTTCACATTTGTTTGTTGGAATATTCAGCAAATATAACTCACCAAGAGGAGTCCTTCAGAATCTCTAAGTTCTCCCAGGAGACTATAATGTCAAAGCCAACAAGTGATAAAACATAAATAGTTTAATATGCCCTCATTTCTAAATAAAGGACTGTTTTTTAGAGAATGGGTGCAGCTTTTTTTCTCCTTTTTGTTTTTTTTATAATATAAAATAAAAGGACATAATGAATAATATATATATAATAAGGGTAACAAGAAGAGGTTAAATAAAAGTTAAGTCCTTCAGCTTGGCCCAGAAGTATGGGCCCTGGGGTCAACAGCAATTGTCCTTATTGCTATCCACCAGATAATTAAATTCACACATGATGCTATACTAGATTGTAAGCTCTTTTGGGCAGGGCTCTCTTCACCTCTTGTATTGGTTATTGATTGCTTTACATGTTACTCTGTATGTCCAATGTATGTAACCCACTTATTGTGCAGCGCTGCGGAATATGTTGGCGCTTTATAAATAAATGTTAAAAATAATAATATACAATAATATACAATATATTTGTTGATTCCTGCATATCTAACTAGAATCTCATTTTACAGATGAATTCTATCATGTAGGTTATGTACAAATTTATCTTTAATTTATACACCAAAATATTTCACTACTGCTGGTTTAGACGTTTTAACAGTGTTCAGTTATGTATGGTGGCATTATGTGAGCCAAAATCGATATCCAGTCTATAGGTCTATAATGTGTATGGCCAAATATATGTGCAAACTGGCCCCACCCTGATGGCCAAAATGGATTAAATGGATTTATTGTCAATGGTTTAATTTGTCAGAACACTCTGCAGAAGTATACTCCTGAGTTTTCTGATGAACAAATGATATATGCACTAAATAGGATTTGTCTTTTATTTTGATGAGTCTGAACAAGGAATTACTTTTTTGTCCAATAAATTGAAAGCTGTACCACAATTTTTTTTAATGTAAATCATTTATTTGAAATGAAAGGATGTATGGATTTTGCCTTGCTACATATAAAGGTTCTATTAACATAAATCTGGTTGAGTGTCTACATTGACCTGCTGTGGGGTTCCTCTTTGAAATGCACTCATCCCCACATGGGCCTCCCTCCTGCTGATTACTCTGCAAATAGTTAGAAGTGTAGACCTGTTGAATATAGTCACCCCCACTGGAAGCTCATCATCTTCCCCTACACTTAGATGCTTTTATTTTCACTGTTGTTGCTGCCCTTTCTTTGTGGCAATAGGTCATTTTATCTTTAAAAAATAGTGTTGCTATTTCGTTCTTAATACACTAGGGCGTAGGCTCTCAAACACAGCTTTGTGATCAGTCAGTAGTGCATGTTTCCTGAATATTTAAGGACACATTGGTCAGTACATGCATGGGAAAATACTTGAGCCACCTGTGCCATTGATTGGTCCACCATGCTGGGCATGGGTTATTGGTAGGTCACAATGACTGATCTGAAAACCTATAGATCAGCAAATTCACTTGGTTCTCTCAGAAGACAGTAATGAATAGACATTGGGTAGCTCTTCAAATATATTTCCAATTCTATAGCATGGAGAATGTTCTTGCTGATAGACAAAATCAGCTCCCTACACGTTCTGTTGCACATAATTAAGTTCACAGACACAATATTTGGTGTGAATTTATTCTGTAAAAATTAAATCTAAAAAAAAAAGATGCTTCAATATTCTAAAAGTTTAGCATGAAATTAGTTGTCTTCTCGTGTGTATAATGTATTACAAAGCTTACCATATATCTGTTGTTTATCACACCTGGTATAACCAAGATAGGTTGATAAGGAGTTATAATTAAAATGAGCTATATCTTTTTGCTTCTTTACCTCATAGAAGTTAAAATTTTTTAAGAACATTCATGATGGACCATTTCTCCATGCTAGAATATTTGCTGTATGGTGTTTTTTTAAGAATTTTATTTTCTTACATTTATACCATTCAAAGAGTTAAGGGAGTAACTCAGCTTGCAATTCATTCTTACCTTCTAGTTTCCCTAGTTTACCTATCAGTTTAATTAGAAACCTATAAAGAGATGTGAAATACACTGTATACTGTAGGCCAGTACAGGTATGGGATCCCTTATCCGGAAACCTATTATCCAGAAAGTTCAGAATTACGGAAAGCCCATCTCCCATAGACTCGATTTTAATCAAATAATTCAGAATTTTAAAATGTATTTCCTTTTTCTCTGTAGTAGTAAAACAGTACCTTGCAACTGATCCCAATTAAGATATAAATACTCCTTATTGGATGCAAAACAATCCTATTGAGTTTAATTAATTTTTTAGATTATAATTGGTTCCATGTGAGATATGATTATATCCTAGCAGTCATACAGTATTTCTGCTGGCTTGCCGTTGTAAACAAATTTTTTTAAGGTGGCCAAACACATACCGATTTTCGATCGAGCGAAATATCGTTCCTACCCACCACAGACATTCAGGGCTGAATCGTCAGATATGGAGGTAGAAACAATAGGAATTCTACCTCCTTCTGCCGATTCAGCCCTGAACGTAGATTTTGCTCAGGTGCTTTCAATGGCGCCCAATCAAAATCTTTTAACCGACCCGATTGACGAGTCGATATCCGCAGCCTTGTGCGATATCGGTCGCCTTGTTGAGCCGCCATACACGCACCGAATATCATCTGTGTGTGTGTGGCCAGCTTTATTCTTGTAAGTACTTTAATGTATTTTTAGGATTGTGTTTGAACACATACATCAAATAAAATTGTGTAAATGAGGCGCAAGGTAGGGGTGGGTGGGGGCAGGATACCTACGATCCTCCCATTTTGAATCTGGCATGGCCTAACACAGGCTGGACTAGATTCAAACAACAGTTTGCAGGTCTTTGGGCATAGAGTGCAGAGGCCTGTGGCTTTTCATACAATGCCCCATGCAGTGGGCAAAGTGCAAAAAAATGGCCCTTTGCAACCTTTTATTACACTTTCCACACTGTGTGGGGGATTGTGAATGACCCAGAGTGTCTTTTGTTTGAAGGGTCAAAGCATATTTTATGAAAAATTCATATTTTCCTATATTTATTTTCTGTTCATGCCAAACAGTTTCAGTAAACAAATGTACAGTATACAGTATGTGTCATTAAACTATTAAGAACAATTACAGCATTCTTAGTTACAATGTTTTGTCTTTGTACCTAAGAATATGTGGAAGATAAAATGCATACTCCCCTACAATTCCAGCATTATTGCAGCTGAGTGTTTTATGCGTCAAAATAAAAGCAACTGTGTGATTGTTCATTTGTTAATCACGCACAGGTTGTTTGGGCTCAAGTCTGTTGTACCTATTGTTGTGGCCCTCTGTGGGAGCCTGGAAATTACTGCCACGTTTGGGGTAGCTTCAGGGTTTCTTTGTGTCAATAGGTGCACTTGTGCAAGATTTTCATAACAAACAAACCAGGACTCAGCTCTACAATGTAGAAGTGCAAGGAGTGTGTTTGGACACAAGTACCTTTATTAACTAGCACACAGCCTTGCATCCACCTGAGCTTAGATGCACTTGTGGTCGTAAATGAGCCCTAAGATTTGGCAAATTGATGGTGAAAATCTTGTGACCAAATAAAATATATATGTATAGTGGCAAATTCATTATTGCTCTGCCTTTTTTTTTCTTGAGTAGTAACAATAGCTCCCATATTGAAATATTATATCAGTTCTGATATGTGATTGGGTATTGGATATGTGATCTGGTATTTGTTGATTTGTTTACCGTTGGAGAGGATATTTCCCTTGGGTGACATAGACCTTGTCTGCCATTGTCCCTAACCCTGTCCCCACTCTGATGGGAATAAATGGTTTGTAAGAAGTGTAACCAGGCAGGCTTGAGAAAGGGCCCGAAACTTTGCCTCTTTATTCTGGCCTGCAAATAAAAAACACCTTTTCACTTTTGCAACAAGGATGTGCTGCAGTTTGATTTCCCTTGGCACGGGGTTATGTGACTGCTTAGTACCCGACTGAAAAGTTCATGGCAAGGTTGTAGAGGCACACACCAATCGAGTGAGTATTGTCCCTAAGTAGTGGCTCCCAAACTGTTGTGATGGTGCTCCTAGGGACTCCAGATTTAGGGTGAAATTAGCAAAGAATGCATATTGCCTTTCTACATAGTCCTGTAAAATAGAGGAAGACAGAATAGCAAGGTAAATCGTTGAAAAAATGAAACATAAAAAAGGGCAGATTGTTTCAAAGTATCACTGTCTACATTCTGTTAATTGGTTAATAACTTAATTCATTTTAACACAAAAAAAGATAGCAACATTATGAATACCTGATGCCTAATGTATATAAAACCTATAGCTAAGCAATTGTTGATAAGTGAGCAAATGCTTGTGAATTTGTCCCTACGTAGCTTACAGTTACATCACTAATACAGAGAAAATTCAAGTCTCTACATGTCTTCTAATAAGTCACAACTGGAACGAGTCCCAGTATTTGGGTGACTTGAACACAGAGTCTTCATTGTGACTCTGGAGTAAAAAGTGTCAGCCTTTCACACAGCTTCTTTCCTTCTTTTAAATACTGTGTTAAAAAAAAACCTGTGCATGCAGAAACCTATTCTTCAAATGATTAATCTCTTTTTGCCTACATGTTTCACAAACCATGCAAAAGAAGTAATTTGTTTTGCACAGTAGAATTTAAAAATATAATAATGCAAATCCAATAGGTAAGTTATGCAGATTTGCTATAAATATAACAGTTTAGTCACAATTCAATAAGTAGTTGCCAAAGAAGATATAAGAGATACATGCAACATTTTCTCCACTAATGTATTTCAGTTGCAAGAAAACAACCTAAAACTGCCACTGCCACTTTTCTGTCTGAAAATGCTCTAGTTAGTGCTTCTGGGTTAAAAGGCACCAAACCAGCTCTGTCACGTGTCTCTCATCTCTGAATAATCAGCTAGCTAATGTGAATATGCCCCATGTGCCATCAGCCTAAAAACAAAACTAATTGAATTAACCCTGGCTCAGATTTATTTTACATTAAAAAACAAAGGTGTTCCATTTGCCCCTTTCCCAATTATTTCTGAACTGAACCTCCTAGTGTATATTAAAAGAGAAGCCTGTTGGATCCAAATAACTGTAGATGAGCAACAGATGGGGTGCTATTGTTGCATATACACACACACAAATATATATATATATATATATATATATACACATATACAGAGAATGAGAAGAGAAGAACAAGAGAGGACACTTGTCTTCTATATGATTTAACATATTTCAGCTGATGTTGGGGCACTTTAGTTCATAGTGGATAAACATTGACTAGTACAGTGTGAAAAGTAAAATTTAGGATGCAAATTGCCATATTTTTTACTCAAAATGCAGCATTTGTTCCCCCAGAATTCCACTATTAAAGCCAATTAAAGTTTAGTTTTAACACAAATTGGGTTCCATATAGCACATTGGGGCATATTTATTATGTTGTGTAAAAAATGGTGAGAAAATTCGCCACACATCGCCAAGCTTCACTGTGTAAAAATGGCGTAATATCTGCGTAATTTTTTGTGCGTTTTTTCTTCCACCGGAAATTATGGAAAATAAATAATAATATACGGCGGTCAGACGGCGATGTTTTCCATTTATTTTACACAGCTTTTTACTCCGTTTTTTTGGCAAATTAGTTTTACACGGCATAATAAATACACCCCCAAGAGTAAAGTTGGTGTCACTTCAGCAGAACTTATTCTAAATGTTTTTTGAATCAGAAGAGTCAGCATGGATGCCAGCTGTACCCAGATGGAAGCTCAGGAGCATGTTTAGGCACAAGTACTTTAACTGAATTGTTTGCAAATGACCCCTATAATATAACAACATGTAAGTAAGAAATGTTATGAATAGACATAAGAAGTGCTGATCTTTACCACAGAACACTATTTAGATTTAACGGATTCAAAGCTATAATGGTATGATAAAGTGACACATAAGAACGATAAAGTTCAAGTCCTTTGTAAAAAAAAAAAAAAAAAAAAAAGTACAGTTAGTTTAATGATACATGCAGGGAAGCCCAACATATTTCGGTACATAATAAGTGCCAAGGTCTTAATAAATTTACGAGCAACTAAAGCTTCATTTTTGTTTTGTGTCTCCTTATCATTATAGGTTTATTCTGCTGTATCTTTTAAGCTGTGAGCATAGCCGATACTTTCTTATGTTAGACTATATTTGTGCACATGCCTGTATCCCATTGCTGTGTGGCCTTAACAGATTAACAGCCCCTGGTACCCTTCTGCTGTGTACACAACAGCCTTACAATTGAAATTCCTGGATCATGCAATCACAAAGCTTGGCGTGCACAGAATAAATTCTCCTCTTTATCATATATCCTAAGTTCTAATTCTAGAATCTTGCTCAGACAGATCTGTGAATATTATAAGCAGCTCTTCCATATAAAACAACTTGTATTTCATCTATGATTTTATCTTTAAAAAAATATCTTTACAATCCCCATTCAAAGCTTCTTTTTTATTTTTTTTGCTTTCAATCTTTGTTCATTATACAAAAATAAACGAATTGTTTTTTTTTAAAATAATACTGTTTTCTCTAGTAAAGAAAACTCTGCAGGGGTACCAAACTTTTACTTACAGCCATATATAACTAGCCCCACAGGACCACAACTTTCTTTCTCTCAACCATGTGATCTAAATCTCTGTTTAACTGTATATTTAATAGCAGTGCTTGCTAGATAATGTGTTTTCCAATTGGCTTTAGAGTTTTTGAAGAAATTTATAAAAGAAGATTAAAAAGTACTTCAGGCATTAATTAGTCAGAGACTTTCGTGTAAATTATGAGGTCTCTCTTTGAATGGGAAAAAAACGAACTTATCAAATGTTTGAATTCACAATTTAAAAGGTAAAATATTTCTGTATTTCCATATTACTCAAGTAGCACTTAATTTAATCTTAGCCCCATTTCTTTCAATGAACCATTGTTGGGTTTCTTAAGCAGCACAGCTTCCTCCTCTAAGTCATCTCCCCGTGAAATTGGTTTAATGAAGTAGAAAGGTATGAGGCATTAGTAACACTGGAATTCATACGGTAGCACTTCATTTTTCAGAAGCACTCGCATTTCTACCCTAATTTATAAAATCAGCGCACAAATGATTTTATCATGGCCATTACATCAGTATATATTACTGCCTATTCTATATCAGGGCGGTTAGTCAAGCTGTTGAAATTCTATCTGTTACTGAAGTGGAAAAATAGCATGAATTTCATGACAAATGAGAGCAGTATAAAATATTATTAATATTATTAATAAGGCCCTATGACTAAAAGACAAACACAATTTAGTATCTTAAAAATTCATGCAAGAAAACAATTCTGTGTGATTAATGAGTTAAGGTGAAATTATCTTAAAAGGGATAATAACTAATTTTAAATAAACTCTTCTAATGACTCTTAATATTACACATTAGCAACATTATGTGTTTAACTAATGGGAGATAGGAGTAATTGAATGTGATTTATTAAAATTTCCCAGAAGGAGCAGTGATGCACTGTCTGGACTGTAGTTATCACAGGAAATCATGCCATTGTAAATTAAATGGAGAAATGCATTGCTACATCTCTCCAGTTCTGAGCTCTAATGACTTCTGGAAAGACAGAGGGAGTGAGAGCATAGCTTGGATTCATACTGATCACCATGAAATAAAGGGAACAAGGAACGTGGAGCAAGATTCAAGTAAATCTATTATAGGTAAATCTAAAGCAACTGGACTTGCTAAGTAATTTAGGTTTACCTATACTAGATATACCATGAGCTGGATGAATGAAAATCTTCATAGTCATAGATTCAAGTAACTAATAAAATATGCTTAATATACTCCGGAACTAATAAAATATGCTTAATATACTCCGCAATGTCCACCCCAAAATAACTGTCCAATGTGCATTATTTATACATTTTTTTGTTATATTTATATGTAATACAATTGAAATCAGTATTTTATTTCCGTTTCTTTGCTCTAACACATGACACAGTGTAGCAGTTGTCTCCTTTAGGCCTGTTAATTAGTTGTCCATATTGTGTCAGGAGTCAAAACCAGAAGTGCCAAGAGTATAAACAGTCAGAGAGACACCAATTTCAATAAAGTAGGGTGCAATGTTGTTTTTTACAAATACACACAAGTGCTGTAAGTGTGTTTACGCTCATGTGCTTTTATTGAATGATCCTTAAAAAAAGCAATGACTTCTTTCAGTTTTACACAATTGCAACTGTGGCTGCAGTTATATATGAGCACTACAGATTTTTTAATTACAGTATATAGGAAAGTTGCTTCGAATTAACATTTCTTTCATTATGCAAAAAATATTTTATTGCTTTATTTTTTGTGCCTCCTGCTGCTCCCTGCCTTGTGTCTCTGAATGATGTGTAAGGTGGAGGGGGGGGGGGGTCGCCTACATGACTTCCCCTGTTAGCTCCTCACCAATACAATGCTTACACAATCAGCCCTGTATTAGTGAGGGGTGCTGCAGGTCTTTGCAGTTGCCTGTTGCTATTTGCAAAGAGTTGTCCATTTTCCTATTTACAGGTTAAATACACTTTACAGATAGAAGACATGTATAGATTCTGACTACACCTTATACAATATACACCAAAAACAAACAACTATTTATATGATTTGAAATGTGGTGCCACTAATTGATGGTGTTTCCACATCCTGAACATTTCCTGTGCATTTCATTTACTGGTGTTGAAAAAAAAAATGAAGCTGCTCCCTAGTGGCCAAATATGAGACTGCATACCACAAAATTACTGAAACTATTTAAGTTATCAAAGTTGCTGATTATTTATATGTATTTCCATGTCTGCTTTAATTAATTTAGGCTGCATGGGTGGAGGTAGGTGTGTTAAAAGGATTTAATCTGCCGTGGGATAATGGGGGGAGCTACTGGGGGCATATTTGGAGATCTTCACTGCTAAATGGCTGTGGTTGCTTTGGGCTGGTACAGAAGCCTATAACATAATGTACAATGTTTCTGCCTTACCTCTTTAATTAGGCTTTAGTTGGTTGGCAGTTTGTTTTAAACATCACTTTAAATCATCTTAATTTTTTTTGTGTTTTTTTTGTGTTTTTGTGTTTTTTGTTCTGCAACTTTCAGTTTCAACTGTTTACCATGGTATAATTACCCTAGCATCAGCCAGTTAGGAAGTTAGCATGGAATATAAATGGGGAAGGAGCTAAAAACAAAGAATAGCAATTAAAAAATACTGTAATAAAACAAGAATAATTATGAACCCTGATTTTGTTTTTTGGTTGACCCCTAATAACCACATAGCATTTTTCAATGCAGATAGACTAGCAAATACATAAAATTTGATTGCTAATGTAAAAATTGTACAGAATAAATAATAAAAACCAACCTAAAAGTTGTTTAGAATTGGTTCATCATAACTTTTACTACAAAAGTGAACATCCCCTTTAATCTGTCAGTCCCCAGGCATGTTTTTGTAAATTCTTCCACAGTGACCACTTAGGGTACTTTGCATGTTAGACTAAAGCCCTGTGTAAGATGTTAAAGGAACTAAACCCTAAAAATAATTTGGGTAGAAATGAAGCATTTCATATACTGAACTTATTACACCAGCCTAAAGTTTCAAAACCTCTATAAAAGTAATGGTTCAGGTGCAGTGACACTGCACATGCTCAGTCTGGACTAGGTAGCTGTGGAGAAACTAAGTTTGAGGGTTGTCACTTATTATAAAGCAGAAAATGAGGTTTATCTGTCTTACAAGCTAATGCTACAGGCATGATTATACAGTTCAGAAACTGGCTTCTGAATTGTCATGTAAAGAGAATCTAAATTAAGTACTAATCAGCCTTGTATTGTGACTTTTATATTCTATATATGCTGTATATAATGAATATTCAGTCCCTAAGCTCAGTAACTGACAGCAGCACAGAGAATATTCAGTAAATCAGTAGAAAAGAAGAAGCTACTGGGGCATCTTTATATCCACAGATCTTTACTGCTGCACAGAACCTTAAAACATAATGGACCTAATTTGTAGCCTGCTTCTTTGTTAAACTTTACTTTTCCTTTAAGATCATTAAAGGGCAGATTTATCAAAGTCCGAATGGGTATGATTACAAAAAAATTCTATTTTTTCTAATTTTTCGAACTGTGCGTATTTTCTACGATATTTTTGTTAACTTTTTTCGTGCTTTGCCTCAAATTGTGCGACGTATTTGTCGCAATGACTACAAAAGTTTAGTTATTCATTCAAGCTTCGGTATCGTGACTTTCCTTGGGCTGGGTTGGAGCTGCAGAGTGCCATTGAGCCCTATGGGAGACTTTCCTTGGGCCGGGTTGGAGCTGCAGAGTGCCATTGAGTCCTATGGGAGACTTTCCTTGGGCCAGGTTGGAGCTGCAGAGTGCCATTGAGCCCTATGGGAGACTTTCCTTGGGCCGGGTTGGAGCTGCAGAGTGCCATTGAGCCCTATGGGAGACTTTCCTTGGGCCAGGTTGGAGCTGCAGAGTGCCATTGAGCCCTATGGGAGACTTTCCTTGGGCCAGGTTGGAGCTGCAGAGTGCCATTGAGCCCTATGGGAGACTTTCCTTGGGCCGGGTTGGAGCTGCAGAGTGCCATTGAGCCCTATGGGAGACTTTCCTTGGGCCGGGTTGGAGCTGCAGAGTGCCATTGAGCCCTATGGGAGACTTTCCTTGGGCCAGGTTGGAGCTGCAGAGTGCCATTGAGCCCTATCGGAGACTTTCCTTGGGCCGGGTTGGAGCTGTAGAGTGCCATTGATTCCTATGGGAGGCTTCCAAAATCATGCACTGAAGGGTCAAAGTCAGAAAGGTTTGTGTCCCATTTAAGATCTTCGGATAAAAAAATCTTGTAACTTTCGGATTGTACTGCAATATTTTCTTAAAACCACGATATGAATTTTCGCTCAATTAATGCACATCAGAAATTATCGTATTTAATCCGAATTTTTGCCAATCGTACTTCTAGACATCCGAAATTCGGACTTGATAAATCTGCCCCTAGTTCTTGCTGGGACAACAGAAAAGATTGTTTTTGAAGTGCAGAAAAAAATCAAGTAATTTTGTATTGTCTTATTTCATCTGATTTTAAAAACTGACCATGTAAAATAATTATTGTTTAATTTTTAAGATGCTGATCTTCAGTATTAAACTCGTCCATGCATTCTGCTCACAACACACTTCCTCTTCCTGGGGCACCATTTATCTTTTACCCTTAGGAGACATGTAAATCTTGCATAAGATATTCAGTCATTTTGAGGATTAAAGGTGAAATCAACTACAGAGGTAAAGCCTGCTGCTGTGTCACCAGTGTGAATGCTCTAATCTCTCCTTGAGAGACCAAGATCATAACTGATTCACTGCTCTTCCCTGGGGAACAATTTGTTGTTGCCTGAAGCAATCAGGAAACAGGCTGAATTAGCTTTAATATCCACCTGCCCCTCGGGGAAAAGATACTGTGCGAAGCAGCAAGAGGCTACAGTTTCTCCATTTGTGTAATTAAATAACCTGTGTCAAATGTGACAGGGTGATTTTGTCAAGTTACTTAGCTGTAAAACGGTTAACCTTTTTCAATTAAAGGCACATTTTACCTTTTCATTAACTTTTAGTATATCAATGAATGTAATCTAAGCAGTTCAGCATTTGGGCATCATTTTTTTCTTTTGTGTTTTTTTGCTTGCCTTTCTATTCTGGTTATTTCCTATATGAACTTAAAAATGCTTTCCGGTTGCTAGTGTCAATGAGCAGCAACTGTTATGCAGATTCATTGTGATATTGGTAAGATACAACATTCAATTCCTATTATAAAAAAATGGAGGATAGAAACTGAAATCAATATTTATATCATATAACGAAATTATGTCTTGTGCTTGCAAAATATTTAAAAAAATAGATAAAAATATATGTAGTGATAACAATGGAACAAGAAACACATGTTCTATTTCAGTGCTGTCCAACTGGCGGCCCCCACCTGTCTGGCTGCTTTGATGGCTTACTCTTGTGTAAGCTTTAAATGGTATCAGTACTGTGATTAACTGCCCCCCCTGCATGGTTCTCACCTCAGATTCAGGCTGTAATCCCCCTGTATTGTTTAAAAATGTAATCCCCTGTGTTGTTCACACCTTTTAGTTTCTGCACTGTTCACCCCCTGCAGTGTTCACACCGCAGGCTCAGGCTGTAATCACCCCCATTGTTCCCCTGTTCACACCTCAGGAGCAGTAGAAACCCACAAATAATCCCTGCACACTACAAAAAGAACATATACTGAGGTGGTACTGCAATTATAAAGTTTTTTAATATATAGTTATTGTGCAGACTGTAGGAGCAGTGCCAGCATTGTGTCACTGTAGGCTGCCTGTGTGTGCCATACACACAGGCATCATAGGGCAAGCAGAGTATGGCACACAGAGGCAGGGTAGGGAAGGCAGAGTATCGCACACACAGGCAGAGTATGGCACACACAGGCAGAGTATGGCACACACAGGCCAAGTATGGCACAAACCAGCCAAGAATGGCACACACAGTGAAAGTATGGCACACGCAGGCAGGGTAGGGAAGGCAGAGTATGGAACACACAGGCAGGGTAGGGCAGGCAGAGTATGGCACACACAGGCCAAGTATGGCACAAACCAGCCAAGAATGGCAAACACAGTGAAAGTATGGCACACGCAGGCAGGGTAGGGAAGGCAGAGTATGGAACACACAGGCAGGGTAGGGCAGGCAGAGTATGGCACACACAGGCCAAGTATGGCGCAAACCAGCCAAGTATGGCACACAGGCAGGCAGAGTATGGCAGGTTTTTGCTGTACTACAACCATTAATATGGGTATGGTCATGTGATAACATGGGTGTGGTTTCAAGTGGGTGCGGTTTCAAAAAGGGGAGTGGTAAAAACTGGCTTCCATTATCGGCCCTCCACCATGCAGGTCAGAAAAATTCCGGCCCTCGGTACAACAGAAGTTGGACAGCACTGTTCTATTTTATTATTAGTTCATCCATTTGTTGAGAATACTTCACATATTTTCCCCTTGTCATCTATACAATACTATAGGGGTCATTTACTAAGTCAGGGATCCCCAACCAGTGGCTCGTGAGCAACATGTTGCTCCTCAACCCCTTGGATGTTGCTCCCAGTGGCCTCAAAGCAGGTGCTTATTTATGAATTTATGGTTAGGAGCCATGGTTTTATTGCATAAAAACCCAGTGTAATTGCCAAACAGAGCCTTCTGTAGGCTACCAGTCAACATAGGAGCTATCAAATAGCCAATTATAGCTCTCATTGGCACCTCCAGGAACTTTTTTCATGCTTGTGTTGCTCTCCAAAACTTTTTCCATTTGAATGTGGCTTACGGGTATAAAAGGTTGGGGAACCCTGTACTAAGTGCTAAGCAGGGTGCAAAAAGCAAAAAATGGTCTGAGCCCACTATGTTTTTGTATTTTGTACCCTGCTCTGCACGGTAGGTGAATTGCCCCATGTCTCTGTGCTCCAAAACTGAGTGCAGAGACCTGTGTGCCTGCCTGCTTGTAGTAACACTTTATTCATGAGGGGCGGGTGGGGGGAGGCATGTTGGCATTCCTCTCCTGTCCCCTGCCTGTTCCCTAATTTCATTATTCAAACTTGCAAGTCCCTATTATGCTCTTGCACTTCTGTTCCTGCTCTAAATAAATGACACCTTATATGTTTTTCTTAAATAAGGCAATGCAATAAGAAAGGCAATATTGATAAAGATGTGCACTTCTGTATTTTCAATAGACAGTCACATTTGCACAGCTGTTTATTTCTTTTCCCATTCTTTCCAGCTGGAAGTGATTGTAAGAATTTGTATCTTATCACAGAGGGGTACATTTATTCCATACCAGAAAAAAAAGCATGGCTGGTCTGGGATGTTAAATCTGGTAGAAGGCTATGGAAAATAATTCAAGTTTAACTTTTTAATTTGCCTATGTTTCCTATGTGAGTGTTTGCAAGACATGTATATGTGGCTTAGAACAAAACAGAAATGTGTCTATTTATGGTACATGATCTGGACTGCTAAAGTATGCCCGAGGAACAAATGGTTAATTTTCTTCTGGTCAGGTAATTGCTGTGCACCTGAGTGCAGAGTAGCAGGCACATGTTTAGTTGTGTCTCACTGGCTGTGAGAGGGAGAGATGGCTCTGCCCTGACTATAAGAGTGAGATATTGCTCTGCCTAAACTGTGAGAGACAGAGAGAGAGAGCGAGAGACAGAGACAGCTTTTTCTTGGATGGGAGAAGGAGAAACAAAGTAGTGTATAGTCAAGCTCTGTGTGATTCAGGACAGGGGGTCCAAAGAGTGTATGTAAAGCACTGAGCTACGTGGAGCACCCTCTGAGGAGTGGGAGAACTGTGGGTAGCAGGTTGCAAGGCAAGTGGTTGTGAGGGCTGCATAGTTGATCTACCCCACTGATAGAGAAGGACTCTGATTTAGATTCGGACGAGCATAGACCTTTTATTTTTATTACTTGCTTATTTGCAGCCTATATTAATATTAAGAAAACTGTGGAAATGTGAGCAAACCAAAGGCACAGGCCAGTGTTGACTTTATCTGGTGGCCCTGTCTCTTGGCTCAGAAAGAGGAGTTGCTGATACTGCCACAAGAGTGACTCCTTCACACCTAGTATATCACTGTGTATATCAGAAAGATTTGTATCTGAACAGATCAATCCATAATGATACTTAGTAAATCAACCCCTTATCTGCCATAGCCCAGTAGTGTAAAAAGCAATAAGTAACTAAACCAGGAGCATGACATGCCTTTTCTATAAATAACTATTGCAAACTAATTGTTGCCTCTTGGCCTTTTGAGTCAGCATCCTCCGGAATTCAGGTTGCATTCACTTTCTAAGAAGGACGAAGGTACATGCCTAGGTGCAGCTCCAGCCATGTGTCTGGAGATTCTAAAATATCATTTTACCATCACGCCATAATAGGCTTTGTAAGATGTGCACATTGGTTTGTTTTGACAATATATATTGCTTGACACATTTTGAAAGTACAGGCAGGATTAGTGTCACACAATACAAATAAAAACAGTGTTTTTTAGCAGGAACAATGTAATTAGCTCCATGTGTTTGATTGCAGCTCTGGAGAAGATTATTTTCTTCATTTACTCAACAAAAGAGACATAATGCTTTCTATTTAAATATGCTGATTTCTGTCTATCCACCTTTTATATTAAACAAAATGATGTGACTCCCAGGAGGCTTCTACATGATAACCCTGTTAAGAGGATTATCCTAAAGCTATTGACAGACAGATCATTTGTAACTGTTAAGCAAACTTTTTAACAGTCAAGGGTACATGTCAGGTGTATGCTATCCAATCTATACTTCACAAGATAACTAAACAGAAATGTTATTTAAGGCTAATGTCAGACCAGGTGTATGGCGTATATTTTTGGCAAGCTGAAAATCGCTTGCCTAAAATACCGCCATACACTCCTACCTGTGCCTGCACCCAAATGAATGGAATATGCTCAGGTGCAGGCACATGTAGCCAAAATACGCACAAAAAAGTCTCGTTTGCCAAAAATAGCGCCATAGGCCTCCTACCTGAGACAGCACACAAATGAATGAAATACACTCGGGTGCAGGCACATGTAGCCGATATCCACCAAAGATACGAAGTCTCCTGTATTATCGACTACATGTGCCTGCACCTGAGCATATTTCATTTATTCGGGTGCAGGCACAAGGTAGGCAATTTTTACAGTAGTGGGGCGTATGCTCGGCAAGCGTTTTTTGGCTTGTCAAGAATACGCCTGTGTGGCATCAGCCTAAGCCTCTTGGTCATGAAGTATTCTTACATTTAACTGATTCTGATTAAATGTGACAATTGGTCCACTGGTGGGCCCCATTATTAAGCTGTTCAGTCATTAACTCCAGAACTGCAGTAGTCTTCACCTTTGAACTTTCATCCTTCTAGTCTGTCAACATTTAATATGTATATATATGGCTATATTCTACAATACCTGAAAGAGCTGAGCTACAGTATTTTGATTTTGAAATTGCTTTCTCATTTGCTCCGTTAATTATTTGTTGAATATATAAATATATAAAAAATCAAATACAAAGTATAGCAGCAAATGAAAGTAGTGAGATTTGGGAATGAGCATGTTTTAGATTTTTTAGATTCAGCTGCTAAATTCTTTTATAGCTTAAAATGCCTTAGTATATTTGAATAGGATTTTGCTCAAACTCAGAAAAGAATGATTTAGGACAATTCAGTTGTAGGGTGGAAAACCTGGTAAAAAAAGCATATGAAAATTCTTAGATGGAAATTTGCCATAATAGTGCAAAGAAAGGAAGTGTGGAACAGCAATTTCTTTTTAGCCAATACACTACATTTCCCCTTTAAACTGTAATAAATACAATCCTTAATATCCATTTAATTCAACTATGTGTTCAGAGGTTAGCAAAAGAGCTTTAGCATGAAAGAAATACTGAGGGTTAAGTGCATGTTTATGATCCTTTGGATACCTTGTTGTGATGGCTTGATGACCCAATATAGATAAATCTTCACGCTGTGAAGGAAACAATTGGAACAGTCCTCTTTCTTTAAAGCAGGTGTCCTGTGGCCTTCAATCTCCCTTGTAAATTTTGCACTTCAAGAATGTACTGCACGGCTGGTGGCTACTCTTTCACTGATTAGCCACAATCTGGGATCTTTTCTCAATTGCAGTGCAAATTACTGAACTAGGTCAGAATTATACACCCTAAGGGTCTTTACAGAGTGGACTGTGGAATAGCAGAACACATTCCTTATAAAAAGAATATATATAGCATGTGTTGAATATTTACAGGCATCATCTTATGGCTTTATACAGGATACATATTTCATTATAAATACAGAAAGGACCTAATTGCATTTTCTATTTTTCTATTTTTTTTTATTAAAGACTTAAATACTAATCTTGCGTTACATACTAATATTTCATCTTAAGATACAATAACAGTGTTATCTAAATAGAAACACATGCATATGTTATGAAGGATCAGCTGCTCAGAGGGTTCTGTCTTAAGTAGCATTGGGTTGCAAACTGTAGAAAGAGGCACAGCAGCCTTATAACAGGTTTCCCCCAAATGTAATAAAAAGGTACTAATCCTGTCAAGGTGCCATAACTCACACTTACCAATAAAATATTTGTTTTTAAATGCATGAAAGTGTCTTGATTATTGGTTTCTATAGGTAACAAGACAAGTAGCAAACATGCACCTTTATTACATAACCCTGCAGTTGGTATGTCACAGGCTTAAGTTGATCATTTTCCTGTTCACATAAGAGACTTTAATTATCTGAGAAACAGGCTGACCAGTGACTTATTGCATTATATGCGTTCTGGCAACACTCAAAGGCCATTTAGGGCCAGATTCATGAAACCATGAGTTTGAATACCGAATGGGATAAATTCAGATTGGATACGATAATTTCTTAAGATCACAAATATCACGAATATGCTTACAAAAAAATCATATTAGTCACGATAATATCGTATTGGCGGTACGAAAGTCACGAAATTTTCATACTGAACGATCGTAAAATGAAGGAAAACCTTTCCGACTTTGATCCTTCTGTGCATAATTTTGGAAGCCTCCCATAGGGCTCAATGGCACTCTGCAGCTCCAACCTGGCCCAAGGAAAGCCTCCCATAGGGCTCAATGGCACTCTGCAGCTCCAACCTGGCCCAAGGAAAGCCTCCCATAGGGCTCAATGGCACTCTGCAGCTCCAACCTGGCCCAAGGAAAGTCTCCCATAGGGCTCAATGGCACTCTGCAGCTCCAACCTGGCCCAAGGAAAGTCACGATAACAAAGCTTGAATGAATCCGAAACTTTCATACTCGGCGCGACAATACGATTTTGTCGCACAAATTTTGTCGCAAGTACCGGAAAATATGCTGGGAGCGTTCGTGGATTAGTAAATGTGCCCTCTAGTCTGATATATATATATATATAACTACATGAAAATGTGGCCATATATTTAGATATACACATATGCATACACACTGAAGGCCTGAATTATCAATAACCTGCAGGAATCCTAGACATTTATATCTTCATGGAATATTTTGGAAACCAATTACCCACTTGATTTGATAAGCTAGTTTAATTGGTTTGATAAACATTTTTTTTGTAAGAGTATATATCATTGTCTATTGAGATCAGATTTGTTATTTGGTATGATAAAAAAAATGATTATGAATTGATTGTCCTTGATCGATCCATACAGTTTCTTGATAAATTAACCCATATCTTGCATGAAGAGTAGAAAATGCTACCCAAGAGTTCTTGCCCTGCTTGGTGAACTTCTGCTTAATAGGAGGTGTTAAAAAATCAGATACTTTTTACTCATTGTGTCCCACAGAACTGTACAGAAAATAAACAGTTTTTCTTACATTTGTCAGTAAAAAATCTACATGTGTAATTTCTTTTAGTTCTCATCTCGTTCTATTCATTCCTATGGGATTTTAAAAAGTGTATTTATCAATGGGTAAAAGTTAGAACTCACTTTTTGATAAATACACTTCTAAAAATCCCATAGGAATGAATAGAACGTGGGTGAATTTTTTTGTATTAAGCCCTGAACTCACATCTTGATAAATCTGCCCCTTAGAGAATATTAAAGTTTTAAAGTTTGATTGAATGAGTTTCTGTCAGTAAACATACTTTATAACTAAAAATAGACCTGCTGAATATATCAATAAGAGTTTTATGCCACCAACCTGGCTTTATACCTTAGTTACCATCAAATATAAGGTTTTATTACTATTATTATTATTATAGGTATGGTATGCATTATCTTAAAAAATAGTAAAAATGATTTCCTTTTTTGCCGTAATAATAAAACAGTACCTTGTACTTGATCCCAGCTAAGATATAATTAATTCTTATTGATGGCAAAACAATCCTATTGGGTTTAATGAATGCTTAAATTATTTTGTAGTAGAGATCCTGTATAACTTAGGGGTAGATTTATCAAAATCACAGAAAAATTCACCCACTTTCGATTTATTCCTATAGGATTGGTGAAAGTTCACCATTTGATAAATATGCTTCTAAAAATCCTATAGGAATGAATAAAAAGTGGGTGAATTTGATAAATCTGCCCCCTATTTTATAAATGAGAAATAAGAAGATGTAGGTTATTGTTTGTTCATATATTGTATGCAAATGGTGGATATTCCTAAATTTTTAACACTACTCGTAATTACAGGAGGTATTTGGCTATATACAACAAATACCATTAGTACATCTAAAAGTAATAAGTAAGAAATTATCTTGGCAGGCTATTAGATAAATAGTCATGATAAAAGTCCTACCAAAAACCCAAAAAAACAGGAAATGTAAAATTGGGGTTTCTCTGTAAAAACGATGGAAACATACTTAAGATCTGGAAAATGCTTCCATTGAAAAATACATAAAATTGAGGTTTGACCGTATATTACTGTGACAATGTGATCAGGTTCAGATCAAAAATGTCTGCTACGTTGTTTTAAAAACCCAGAGAAAAAGCTAAAACATCTGCTTATTACATGCAGTAGTGAACTAAGTGGTTGTGACAGCAGGCCGTTCTCCAGCATTTCTAACAATGGGTGTGTTTCTCATGAGAGTGTGACACTGAGAACTTCAAGGGCTAAATTAAATAATGTGGGTCAACACTGAAACAAAAAGCTTAGAAAACAGTAGCTAAATTACTGAGAGAACCCTGTGAAGTTGCAGCAATCACAGGGAAGTGTTTTGTTAGAACACATAGATAATACTGCTACAGATAAAGAGAAGGAAGCAAAGAAAACACATTAATTAAAAGGAAACCAGTGATTAAAGGCCAACTGGGACTTTTTTTTTAGAATTGCATTCTGTGCATGCTTAGTATTATTTGATATTAGTAGGTAAAGTAGTAACTTCAGCCAGTAGGCTAAACAATTTGGGCACTTAGGACACAAGAAGATTAGCAAATACGTATTATAATTTTCCTTTTCAAAGTCTATGTCAGACAGTACAAATAGATTAACTGCAGGGAGAAGGCGCATTCCCCTAGAACAGGTGTCTAGATGAAAAGTTGCCAAAATTGCAAAAAAGTTTATTGCACACACACACACAGACACACATACACACACTAATCTCCATCTCTGAGTAGTGGATGTCAAAACCCAGAGAATATCTACGTGTTCCTTCTTGTTGATAACAGTGAAAAGCACCATAAGCAGTCTCTGCTCCACAACCCTCAGTGGAAAACACACTTGAAAATCATGGGTCGGGGCGACTTGCTTCCCATTACATTCATAGGGAAACAACACATGGCTATCCACAGCATTTTGATCATAATACTCAGTAGCAGTGACCAATAATCTATAAGACCGTAAGTACAATAAATTTATGACAGAAGGAGGCTTTGGGGATGTTTTTGCTTTGAGAATATTTTTTATGTATATTGTATTGGTATTATTGTATATGTAGCAATGACATTTTACTTCTTTGCCTTTATGGTGTATGGCACACGGAGAAGCACACGCTAAAGCTGGCCATACACGCACCGATAATATCGTACAAAACCTCATTTCGTACGATATTCGGTGTGTGTATGGCAAGTCGGCAAGTCGACCGATATCGCAGGAGGCTGCTGATATCGGTCGACTCGCCGATTGGCCAGGTTTAAAGATTGGCAAAATCTGCCATCCTATTGTTTCTACCTCCTTATCTGCTGTTTCAGCCCTGAACGTTAGTGGCGGATTTGACGATCTTTCGTGCGACCGATGGCCACGTGTGTGGCCACTTTAAGATTAGTCGCCCGCGACAAATCTCCCTTGTCACGGGCGACTAATCTCCCCAATATGACATCCCACCAGCGAGAATGTAAATCTCCGGTGGGATGGCATACGGGAGCTGCGATCATGGAAGTTGCTTCTTGAGGCAACTTCGGCTATTTCGGCAAATCGCCGGCACCGCGTATGCCATCCCACCGGCGATTTACATTCTCGCCGGTGGGATGTCATTTCAGCGAGATTAGGCGCCCGCGACAAGGGAGATTTGTCGCGGGCGACTAATCTCAGCGTGTGCCACAGCCCTTAGAGAAATTAGAAAATGTAAAGTCTATTTATATGTTTTGTTTGTCTAACCCCAAGGATAGTTCTAACCTGAGTCCCTTTCCTTATTGTGGTCACTGAACTTTTGGCTTGCCTTTAAAGAGCTACATGCACTTTATCAATACTATGTTGGAGCTCAGTACTGCTCTTTCTAGCTTACACTTCTGGAGTGTGCTATAACAGCTTCTAGTCTATTATTGTCTATCACCTCATTCCATGTGCTCCCATTTACATCTTAACATGAAAATGGTCATAAGTCTCCAGAGCAAATAGAGAATGTTATCCAGGTGCATAGATTACATTACTGAGACTTTGTTTTTAAACAATGGATTTTTTTTTACATTTATTAACATTTTCTTGACAGTCAACAAAGTGTTTTAACTAACTGGCACATTTAATTTTTTTTTTTTGCTTTATTAAAATTGCCAATTTTTGGCAATTTAATTTTTTTTTTTTAAATTGCCAATTTTTCAAAACTGATCAATTCTTTTCTATTGGGTGCTAGGGTTCAGTGTCAGAAATCACACAATTGATTTAATAAGTTCCTGATAAAACATGAACATTGTATTAATAATAAATAAAATTACTTGAAAAGGTAGTAAAACCAAAAATGATTTGCAGATTGTTACAAAAAAAAAGCAATCATTATACTGGCCCTGTATTTTATAGATAATAAATAGTGAGCTGTTACAAATGGCATTGTGTTAAGCATATATATTTCTTAAATGGAAAATTAGGGCTTGGCCATTTTTTTTGCATTTTGCTCACTGCGCTTCAGAGGGCAGAGACCCGCAGAATGCTCCTTGAACGAAACACTAACTGCGTTAGGTAGCATTCCATTCAATAGAGGTGGGGGGAAGCACATAGGAACCCCCTTCCACCCCGTACCTTGTGCATCATTAAGAGGTGTAAGATATGATGTGGCTGCACCAAGGATCTGTCCTTACTGCCTGCCCTGAGGTAAGGGGTAAGCACATGGCTGGGCTGTATGTCCTGGTACTGCTCTCCGCACTTACCATTGGAATGCAGCACAGGAGGGGGCACAGATGCTTAGGAAATGAGAATTTAGGGGCAGGCTTTTGCGCCCCTTATTGCTTATGCACTTGTGCCACCTATTATAACCCCTATTGTGACCCTTATTATATCACTGTATTTAGGAATGTACATTTGCTTGTGGTTATGCTCTTTTATGTTAAGATATTTTTTAGCGCCAACACATAGCTTCTTCATACAAAGAATTTTAATGACCTGAATGCCTTGTGATACTCTAAATCACATCTCTGATTTTCCCCAAGGAATAAAGCAGAGAAAATCTTAAAAATATATTTATTTTAGAGAGAACTGAAACTGCCTGCAAAACCATATTCTCTTTACGTCACTCCCATGCTGCTGAGAATGTCTGCTTTCTGAGATTACTGCCACAACCCAGCTCTTAGTTTGCTTAGCTGTGGGAAATAATACCTTGCAATTGATAATAGCGAGCAAGAATTCTAATGTTTTTCCTCTATTTTTGCTATTTTAATGTTGTTTTACGTGGCCTGTTTTGTTTGAACAGGTGAGCGAAAGGTAGTCGCCCTTTTCTTGGGAGACTGGAAATGCTGGTTTACCTAGAGGGGTTTTTGTAGACTGTTTTTTTTTAAAAGGAAGCAATTAAGACTGAGCTTGAACCTGTCTAGTCATTTTGCAGAGGAAGCTTCAACAGATGTTATGAAAGTAAACAAATAACAGCAAGAGCTTTAATTTTAGACAAATAATGTAGACCCTAATGACTTGTGTTACCATAACCTCAAGTCGATTCTCTTAATTTGCAGTGAACGTTATCTGAAACAATTATTTGCGATTCTTATTTCTTAATGGCTCGTAATATAATAACCACTGCAATTAATAACCTATTTTACCTGTAACAGTTGAACAATCAAAACAAGTAAATACATATCTTCACAAAAGAGGACTAGCTACTCAATCGTCAGCATTAAAACATCAGTGTATTATCATCTGAAAGTGAATAAACATGGCTAGTTTAGTGATTCTTATAAATGATTTATGAACCTGCAAAAATGTATTTTATTGTAGTCATGTGTAAAAAGAAGTTCACTTTTGGCTACGTCTGGCTATGTTGAAGTTTAAGACTATGTGGAATTATGTTACGATGTTAAAGATACTGTAGTTGTGTACTACAACAGCTGGAAAGCTAACCTGTCCTTTGACCAGTTGCCTACCATGGAACATAGAATTCATGAAGCTGGCTATCGTGGCCCATATTGTCAGCAATTGCAAAAAATAGTATTCCAGCAATGCTATGAGACAAGCTGTGGAATATGTAGGGCTATATACTGTAATATAGAATAATAAAAATAATAATACATGTTGCTGGCTGCAGTATGAAAAATGAGTTAAATCTATAATATCTGGATTCTAAAATTGATGGGAACCAGAATGTCACATCAGTTATGACACCCTAAAAGACCACATTATTGTAGAAATCCTTGGCCTAGTACTATATCAGAATTTTCACCATCATCTACACACTAGATAACATCTACTGTGTATAATTATGGACTGTATTTAGGCAGATCAGCAGTAATACCTTAAAAAAACTACTGCTGACAGGCTCATGGTGAGTTGCTGCTTGTGTATCGTTATGAATAATTGACAAGAAGACAATCCCTTCTGATTTTTTAGTGAACCATTTGACATTGCTCTCATGGGCTACTGATTACAGAATGGGGGATCTAGGCCACCCAATCAATGTTAAATATAGGTGGTGGAAATAGGTACTCTATTATAAGCAAAAAAAGGCCGGATGTCATCGTAGGTACTAACATCACTTGCACCTGGATTTTTACAAGCTGATGAAATAGGATGCAGCACATTTGCCCAGTCCAGTAATATTTTATTAGTTGTTTCTGATGATTGTGAAAAGAAGCAGGTATAGAAGGATAGAATACAAACAAATTGATCTATTTATTTAGCTAATAAATTATTTAAAGCAAGATATTGTTTAATTATTTGACACAAAGTAAGTCAGACAGATTACAGCCCAACAGTTTTAAATATAGTCATAAAGAAACACTATGGGGGACATTTATTAATGTATGAACGCTCCGAGCATACATTTGAACGGTCCGAGCATATTTTCTGCAACAATTTCATACCTTGCGCAACAATTTCGTACATTGCGACAAAAATTGTGCGACAAAATCGTACGAAAGTACGAAAGTTTTGGATTCATTCAAGCTTCGTTATCGTGACTTTCCTTGGGCCAGGTTGGGGCTGCAGAGTGCCATTGAGTCCTATGGGAGGCTTCCAAAATAGTGCACAGAAGGATCAAAGTCGGAAAGGTTTTCCCGCTGTTTACAATCGTTGGGTACAAAAATTTTGGATCTCTAATATGATATTATCGTGACTAATACGATTTTTTCGTAAGCATTTTCGTGATATTTGCGATCTTCAGGAATTATTGTATCCAATCCGAATTTTTCCCATTCGGAATTCGAACTCTTGATTTGATGAATGCAGCCCTATGTGTCATTTTTTTTTTACTATTAAGGTAATATTATTATTATTTATATAGCGCCGTCGCTTTACGCAGCGCATTACAGAATAAAGGGGTACAACAAGACCAAACAGTTTACGTGTACATATAAACAATTCCTGAAAAATGATATAGTTACATCTGCATATTGATTGGAGACAATAGGGGTGAACCCTGCTCACAGGAGCATACATTCTATAAGGAAAATGAGAAGATTTATGCATAATTATATTCCCATTGGTAAAGTTTACCTGGAATCTATAACACAGGTTGAATGATTACTTTTGACCTCTGGGCCAAATTACTGAGAATAACTGAACTGTGTAAAATGTAAAGTCATAGATAAAGGGGGTCATTTACTAAAGGTTGGATTTCTTTCCCCATTCAGATTCTTTAGCAACAAGAGTTGCAGAATAAAAAGTTGCAGATTTTTTGATATTTACTATGCAACAAAACGGCTAAATATCCGAATCCCACCATTCACCTGCTAAATCTTACCATGATCATGTTGTTGACGCTGTTTTTTTGTGTGACAATTTGAAAAAGAAGAGGTTTTGTATCTTTTCTGCGACTTTATCCTGTGTGTACTTTTTGAGTTCAAACTTTTGTAAACATCAGACATTCGTGGAAAGAAGTTTATTCAATTTTTTAAAAAGAAAAAAGTGTCACACATAAAGTGTCCTGTTCCAGATTACAGGGGAGCTGTGAAAAAGTGGGGTTTTCAGGTCAGTTCCATAATTACAGCTGAAGTTTTGGGAGTGGGATGATGGATGATATCTAAAGACATGCAGCAATAGATTCAAGAATACTGTATCTAAATCTAAATCATGACTAACTGACCTTCCTGTTAGACTGTGAGTATCTAGGAAGTAAATATCACACTCAACTTGCCACAGTGTAAAAAAAAAATATTAGGTCTTCTGAACACTTTTCAAACTAGAAATTTTTCCTAGCATGACCAACCACTGACCAACAGGTTACACCAAGTAGTGTAATATAGTGGAGCAATTTCTCAGCCTTAGTTTGGCATTAACAAATACACACATTAACAAATACTATTAATTATTTATAAAGTTTTTTATCTGGAATAATAAAGCCCTTGAGAATTCATTTGTAAAGATTACAAAAGAGCTTTATAAATATTACATGCACTTTATACCTTTTTTTGGCATAACATATTTTACGCAGGTTTATAACTATGCCCCACTTCGCCTGTGACATAAGTCATAATTTGCTGATGACCACGTTGCCTGTCAAGTACAGTGGCACGCAGCACTAAAAATAACCAAGCTATGGGTTTTTTTTTCAACATTTCTGCACAGGAAGTTTTTTCAGACATAAAATCTTAGAAATTGCAAGGCATGACGAGCTTTCAGTGACTGTATGTTCAGGAATGATCCCTATAACAACATAGAACGTTCACAGTTTTAAGACCATGCAACAAAAGTTGAATTACGCTCCATACAGTAAACAGTTTCACAAACAGCAGCTGAGCTAAGAAACAAAAACCAAGCAAACAGGATTCAATCGAATCAAGCCTTTGGCGGTCATGCTGTATTAATTATCTATTACAGCGAACAAATGAGCACCTTTGCGCTAAATCAAGCAAGACTGGACGTTCAGTAAAGAGAGTTCACGACTTCACATAGCATCATGATTCCTAATGAACATCCTTTTAAAGCACAGGAAGGAAGCAAAGCTTATAATTACTGTGCCTTGGATTAATAATGGCGTGAGCTCACAAGTACATTTACTTAGAAGGACGTATATTGCAAAGGAATGGAAATAAATCCCAGAAAAGCCAAAGTAACCTGGTAACATACCTGTAAGAAAAAAAAGGAACAACATTTTATTACATGTGCACCTATACTATTTCTGGTTCTCTTAAAGAAGATTACACTTTACTTGACTGAGGGCACTTACGTACCAGTATTTGGGCAAACCTGATGCACAGTGCTTCCACGTAAAAGGATATAACTCAGAGGGTTCCACTAGAAAATAAAACTATAACAAGCAAATAAAAAGTACAATCAAAGCCTGATCTTAAAAGATAATAAAGGGATAAAGGGTTGCTAATGCAAACTGTATTTCTACCATAGACACACAAAAGGCCTGTACACAATAAATGCATGTGGGGAAAAATGTGCCTAAAGGTGGCCACACATGTGGCCACTAACCGTTCAGGGCTGAAATGGCAGATAAGGAGGTAGAAACAATAGGATTTCTACCTCCTTCTGCTGATTCAGCCCTGAAGGCAGATTTTGATCAGGCGCCTTCTATGGCGCCCGATCAAAATCTTTTAACCTGGCCGATCGACGAGTCGACGAATATCAGCAGCCTCCTGTGATACTGGTTGACTCGCCGACTTGCCATACACGCACCGAATATCGTACGAATCGGGCTTTTGTACGATATTAACGGTGCGTGTATGGCCAGCTTAACATTCCTGAATTTAGTACCTTAAACACACTCATATACTATTCTCTTTTACTTCTATATTTTATCATTTTGTCTTTTGTTTATTTAGCGTAGCTTTGCCATTTGGTAGATTGGTGTAGAAAGACATCTTTACCTATTTTGAATTTGTCAGAATATGTACTTTCCAAAAATATACAGATTTCTCGGGGTCTTTGTACAGTTAGGGGTGTTACAGCACATAATATGCAGTCAGGGGCTCTGTTTCCAGAAGCTGAGTTGGCAGGGGAGAAAATTCATATAATCTATTTTTATTTGGAGTTCATACGTAACACATACTTTGGTATATCTATGCATATTGGGCATCCAACTGTACAGTAGACCTCTGGCATTCATATTTAGGGTCATGTATCATTGTATGTAAGAAATTCTGCAAGATAAATGCAAGATATGTAAGAAATTGTGTCATAAGTCATAAAACCTGCTAACTTTAGGAAAGCTTTGCAGATTGGTACTTTGGTATTTGCATCTTTACCCATGTTGGCTTTGTCAGAATGTGTACTTTCGAAAAATATATGGCTTTCTGGTGGTCTCTGTACAGTTAAGACATATAATATGTGGTCATGGGGCTCTTTTTGCAGAAACTTGCAAGAAAAATCAATATGCACTATTTTGATTTGGGGTATGTATATACTCCATACTTTGGTATATCTATGCATATTGGGAATCAAACTGTTCAGCAGACCTCTGGCGTTAATATTTCAGGTGATGTGCCTTTGTATGTAAGATAAATTAATGCAAATTGCAACATTTTTAGGCAATTTTCAGAAATCCCATCTAAACCTTTAACTTTAGGAAAGCTTTGCTGTTAGGCAGTTTTGGGAAAAAAATATTTACCCATTTTGAATTTTTCTGAATGTCTACTTTCAAAAAATATATCGTTTTCTTGGTGTCTTTGTACAGTTAGGGGGTCTTAAAACACATAACATGCAAGTAAGGGGTCTTGTTTGCTGAGTTGGCAGCCAAGAACATTTGTTTTATTTTTTCATTTGGAGTCCATACATATTACAAACTTTGAAGAATCTATGCATTTTTGGCATCAAACTGTTCATTAGACCTCTGGTGTTCATATTTTGGATGATGTGCCTTTGTATGTAAGAAACTGTGTGAGATAAATGATGCAAATTGCAACATTTTTAGGTGATTTTTAGAAATGCCATAAAACCTCCAATTTTAGGAAAGCTTTACCGTTTGGTAGTCTGGGGTATAAAGAAATATTTTCCAAATTGGGATTTGTCAGCATGTGTACTTTCCATAAATATGTGGTTTCCAAGGGTCATCTTACTTTTTTGCAGCGTTTACCCACATAAAAGGAAGAAATTCACAGATTGACTGTAATATGTTTCCTGAATTTTTGCCATTTTGCAAATTTTTCATTGAAGCAAAACAGTTTCAGATTACCAGCTACTAGTGGTAGTAATGTCTTGAATGTTGATTTTTTTTTTCATTGTTCTGCAGTTTTGGATTTAAATTGGTTGTTCACCTTTGAAATAACTTTTAGTATGATGTAGAGAATGATACTCTGAGGCAATATGCAATTGCTTTCCATTTTTTATTATTTATGGTTTTTGAGTTATTTACCTTTTTCTTCATTAGATTTCCAGTTTGCAATTTCAACAATTGGGTTGCTAGTGCCCAAGTCACCCTAGTAACCATGTACTGACATGAATGAAAGACTTGAATACGAGGGAGCCTGTATAGAAAGATGAGTAATAAATGAGTAATATCAATAACAACAAATTTGTAGCTTTACAGAGCATTTGTTTTTGTTTTGTAAAAGCTGGAAAGAGTCAGAAGAAGAAGGCACATAATTCAAAAACTATAAAAAATAAAAAAGATGGAGGCCAATTGAAAAGTTGCTTAGAATCATTTATTCTATAACATGCTAAAAGATAATTACATGGTAAACCACCCCTCAAAACTGCAATGTGGTTGCTAGGGTTCAATAGACTTTAAGGGTATTTGGAGCTTATTCAAAATTGTATCTGGGCAGCAGGAAAATAATATTTCATGCATTTTTTCATTCAGCACTGAACTGAAAACTCCATCTTAACATTAATACATGGCATGTTTTGGAGTCAATTTTTTTAGACTTTCTGATAAAATTGTTACATGAATCCATATAATAAGTTGAACTTTATACACAAAACATGAACTCATTAAGAGTCAAGATAAAAATTCCTCTCTACCCTTTCAGTCTATTTTCTTGTGGGTGCAGAAAAAGGTGTGGTACCTACAGCTGTTTGCAAAGCTCTGAAACTTTGAACGTGACGCACTATTTAAGGGATTTCCCTTGCTATCTCAAGCGTTACGGCACGATATATTATGTTTGTTTTTTCCCCATTCACATAACTGTGATTCATCAGTTTTGAGCAGCTTTTAGTAATTTTACACCATGGTCTATAAAAAACAAATGAGCTATAAGCATTGATAAATAAATCCATGGCTGTGAGAGACATCACCTTTATATACATGAACAATACATGTTAATATAATGTTTAAGAGTAGGCTTTTTTTTCTGTATTCTGGTAAAGCTGCCCCAAACACTGCTGTGGTCAAGGCCTTGGATGACAATTGTAGAAGTAAAAAGGCTATAGGTAGATAATTCAGCCAAGCAAAATCATCACAAGTGGCTGGATAAATGGGTTATTGTCAGTTGTGTAAGCTCTGGGTCTTTAGCACTGGTGTACATTCTAGGGGGCATATTTATTATGCTGTGTAAAAACAGTGAGAAAATTCATCACACATCAACAGGCTTCGCCGTGTAAAAACTGGCGTAAAATCAGCGTAAATTTTTTTATGCGTATTTTTCTTCCACTTGAACTTACGTAAAATAACGGCGTAAAATCTACCAGTCGAACAATGATCTTCTCCATTTAATTTAATTTACACAGCTTTTTACTCCGTTTTTTCGGCGAATTTGTTTTGCACATAATAAATATGACCCTAGGTCACATACTGAGGCTCAAGCAGTTGTCATTAACTGACTTGTTGAGGTCAGATTCCCTACATTCACTGAAGGTATATCATACAAAAAGGACTTCATTTGCAGGCGTGAAATGTACCCAAGATGAGCAGTGAGTGACTGCTCTGTGTTACCAAATTGCTTACTTGCTTTTGTAGTTTGCATAGATAGCGACCCATTGTGGAGCTGCAGAGTACACTAAGGTGTACAAGCATCAGCACAATTATGCCACAGTAGTGTACTGTGTACTGTATTGTGTGTACTGTAAAGTGGTGTTAAATAGGTGTTCATTAAAATACATTTTTTGAAAAAGCGGTGCTGCCGTTTATTTGTACACCACTGTTAGGGCTCTGGCACATGGGGAGATTAGTCGCCCGCGACAAATCTCCCTGTTCGCGGGCGACTAATCTCCCCGGATTGCCATCCCACCGGCGAAAATGTAAGTCGCCTGTGGGATGGCACACGCTGTGCAGGCGATTTCGGCAAATCGCCGAAAATGCCTCACGAGGCAACTTCGGCGATTTGCCGAGATCGCCTGCGCAGCGTGTGCCATCCCACGGCGACTTACATTTTCGCCAGTGGGATGGTAGTTCGGGGAGATTAGTCGCCCGTGACAAGGGAGATTTGTCGCGGGCGACTAATCTCCCCGTGTGCCAGAGCCCTTAATACTAGAATTTTTTTGCTATCCAATTGGCACCATTGACTTGGATAGATAACATGAGGTCTGAGGTGTGTAAAACAATGGTATAAATTACAGTGTTTCTTTGACACTACATAAATTGCACCTAAAATACAGCAAATAATTCTTTGTAATGTATAGTTACCATGAACATGATGTTTGGGGTGGAATCACCTGTAAGGACTACAGAGCTTTACACAATGTTTACACCATTAAATTCAGTTGCATTCCATATTCACACAAAATGAATGGCTTATAAGCAATTACTTTAGATGCTTGCTGCAGACTATTCTGATTTCCAAGAAGCCACTTATCAGAATTTTAATAGAAAGGATGTATCTTTCTCTCTGTTTTTAAGGGGATGATATGGCAATCTGACTCCTATTTGAACAAAAAAAATGTTCATTTTTTTATGGATATTGTTTTTTAATACAGGTATGGGACCAGTTATCCAGAATGCCCAGGACCTGGGGTTTTCCAGATAATTGGTCCTTCTGTAATTTGGATCACCATGCCTTATGTCTACTAAAAAATAATTTAAACATTAAATAGACCCATTAGGATTGTTCTGCTTCTAACAAGGATTCATTATATCTTAGTTGGGATCAAGTACAAGGTACTGGGTTTTTTTACAGGAAAAAAAGAAAATTATTTTTATAAATTTGAATTATTTGATTATAATGGAATCTATGGGAGATGCCATTCCTGTAATTTGGAGCTTTCTGGATAACAGGTTTCTGGATAATGTGTCCTATACCTGTACTTGATGATAGTTAAGATAGCATAATGAAGCAGGCATAAAGTGGAACTCTTTATATGAACTGCTTATTATGTAGTAACATCAGCTGATTATATTGCACACACGCAGGGCTTGGGCCTCTACATGTCTAACTCCAGCCCTGAATATAACGCTTGTATTAATTCCATCAATTAATTCTGTGCAGATAAAAGTAAGGAGAAAACTCCAGTATGACTTCAGCGTGACTCAGAAAGTGCATCAGTGGCATTAAGTCATGCACACTCCAGATCTTAGTAATAAGGAAATGGCTACAATCACACACGCACAAGTTGCACATAAGCACGCACATGTTGCTGCTTATCAGTTTGCAGGTGTCAAAAGGTGTGACACCATATCAGCTAAAGCATGCAAGATGGATTTATGTTACACAGATACAGTACTAATTAGAAAAACATCATGGCTGGCTATAATTTCTAATGAACCATTTTTAAGCAATAGTTTGTGATTCTCAAAATGACTTTTAAAGGGATATTATGTCTTCTTCATTTTAATTATTCTTCTGAATTTCTTTAAATAGAAATATTAACAGCTAAATGTTCAGGTATGAAGATTTTTTCATACTGCTGTTTTCCATAGCATCTATGAGGTTGTTATTTTGCACATTTATCCTTATGCAAGATTTCTCTGTTGTCTGGCTATTTCACCCAGTGTTTTTGCCTGGCTTTTTACCTGGCTTTTTTTTTTTTTTTTTTTTTTTTAAAGTCCCCCCCTTAAGATGATCGCCTAAGGTCTCCGAACAATCGGCCCACAATTGTTTTATAGGATTTTATCTGTGCATCTATGGCCTGCCCTTGGCAAGGTTCTAAGCTGTGACAGTCTAGACTGTGTTTACTTTCTGGTTGATAGAGAAGAGTGGGTTGGAGTAACACCCACAGGAAAGGCACTAATGAAAACCCAGACAGCATCATAGCACCCTGTCCCAAAGATGAGTATTATCCGTATTTCTAGGACTATATATTTCATTTTGAAGGTGATAAATAATGTGCTTGATTGTGTAAAATATTTTATACCATACCACTGTTTATACACAATATTCTGAGTATAACATATGTGTACATTTACATTTTTATTCTATATATAAATTCACAAAACGGCGAAAATGTTGCGCACAGCAAAAAAATTTGGTGACAATTTTCAATTTTTCTGCTGCGAATTTTGTCTGCTCTGAGGTGGATTAGCCAATGCAACCACTGGATGGGTTAAGGGGGGCAGCATCTCTAGTGCTGAGTGTGCAGCTGTGCTCTCTGCACTAGAAGAGCCAAAATCTGATTTAAAACAATGGAACTTTGACTTTTAAAATTACCAGGAGTAGCTCTTTGCCCCCCATGGTAATCTTTGGATTGCTGCCTAAGGGTGCTGTCAAGTTTCTCAATTCACTTCATTGCAACAGTGCCCCTGTTTAGAACCTTACTATGGGTATAGCCTGTATGGAAATGATTTGTGTCCTACACACCTTTGCTACAGGAAGTGAATAGAGATAGCCAATAGCAGCTCAGTGTAAGAGAACCAGGAGGAAAAGAAAGGTTGTGTTGGGACTGAAGTTGTGGTGGTTGTTGAGTCCAGGAAGCAATGGTTAGGTTAGGAAGGGAGTTGCATGGTTAATTGGGGGCTGGCATGCCTGGCACCTCAAGGGTAAGGAAGCGGTTTCAGGAAGTGAATTTTGTTGGGGAGTAGGTGGTTCCGGGCTAGAATGGCAGCTGGCAGCGCTTGTTGCGTTGCACAGTTATTGGGTTGTTACGGTACATGGTGGTTTAAGAGTTAATTGTTTGTTATACAAACATTTGTGTTATGTTGGATTGTGTTTATAAGATGTTTATGATATGCTATTTGTTCTTTATGGTACATTTAAATGAAAACATCAGTTGGTAATACATGTTCTGCTGACTTTTCATCCCAAAACTGGTGTCTGTGTGTTTTTGGGGATGGGAAATATAGGAGGGGTGGGGGTTAGGTTAGCGAGGGGCAGGGTAAGATCCAACGATGCTCCTGTCAAGGGAAGAACTAGAGTGATCAGCTGAGAAGAAAAAGGGAGAGGGGCTGCTGCTTGCTTGGGGTGGATCCAAACTTGGCTGGTTATCTGAAGTCTACCAAACTTGACAGTCATCATAGCAGTTATCCTCTTCCTATTCTATGCCTCTACTATTGGCTATTAAGGCCTAATGAGGTGATTAGGGTCAGGGACCTTGCAAAAACAATGTTTATCCACAGTGGAAGGGAGTCCAAGCTTTGGCACATACCGCAATTATTATTCTCTTTTGTGTTCATGAAACAGAATGTAACTGTGCATTAATTATTGCAAATATGTTGTTTATAAAACACTGGTTCCTGCAGTATTAAAACTTTTTCCCTTTCAAAATTAACTAAACATGGAATTTGGCAAGGGGGCCCAAACTTTAAAATTTATTTATATTTCTTCCCAGATTACATTAAACACAGAGCATAGAGACACCTCAGATAGTTCTTCAAGAGGACCTCACTGGCATTTGTAACTGTTCCAGAAAAAAAGTGGTGTTATGTGCCACCTGTCACAACAGCAGAGACTTGCATTTCTTTCTGCAGTATGGCAGTATATATGCATGCCCAGTTCACATCAAATTCAGACTTCAATGCCTGTATGGCAATTGGTACAGAAAGGCTGGATACTGGCCTCTTGGTTTTCTGTTTATGTAACTTTCCAAGGTGGAATATGGCAGTGGAGTATTGTGTTGAACTGCAAAATCTGCTATCAGCGACAGACCTTTAATTAGGATGTAGCATTGGAGGCCAGAACCCTTACAAATCTCAATACTAAATATTCAATGGACCACCTTAAAGTTTGGACCAGTTATCCAATATCTGTCATCGTGCTGCTTCTGACAGGCCTTGCAAAACCTGTAAAATAAAGGAAAAAATGAGCCAGATTCTGTTAAGACAAGTTCATATATTTAGTTGTGTACTCTTTAGGAAAAGGTGTTCATGTATACTTGTATACAGCAGAAGGGCAGGAAACTAAAAACTGAAGTGATTGTTTAAAAAAATGTGAGGGCAAAATGGAAAGGGAATAGAGATAAGAATAGCAGAGAAATACGGAAGTTTGATAGACAAGGGAGTCATTAATGGAACAGAATTGGACTGAGGACAGAGGTGCTCACATTTTACATACCCTAACTCCTGCTCTAAATATCTCTTGACATTTTTATTTCTGTATTGACAGTGTTTCTCAATAGTAATAAGCAAATCTGTGCCATTTTTACTACAGTTTTGCAAACAATTTGCAGATGGCAAAATGAGGAATTTTGCAGTGAATTTATACCTGGCAATAACATTCGCTCATCACTACTTCTCCTCACTACTATAAATAACATTTGGTCCATGGAAAAGAAGGTTGTCACCATTTATAACGAAGCAGAAAACAAATGCACAAGCTTTTAGGGACAACCCCGTTCTTCAAAGTCAGTTTTGTTGGTTGAATTGTATGGCATGCTGGGGAAGATAAGGTCATATTAGCTGCTGATTTATGGGTTTGTAACGGATTTACTGTGCAACCATGGTTAAAAAGCAGCCATATATTTTTAGTTTAATTGTGGTATTCTGATGCTGCCATCAGGCAGACAACAGCTACAATTAAAAATTCCCCACTCTGCCTTTTACCACTTGCTATAGTAATCTACTGAAAATGCATTGCCTGAAGCGCACATAGCGGTGAGAAGCAGACCTCTTTTCAGAAATGCTTGCAGAGGTCCATATGACAATGTTAGAGTTACTTTGAGTGTTTTGTCAGCTCGGTATTTTTTTTTGCCCTATGGCAGGGTGACATATATATATATATATATTACATACATATCAGGTATAATTGAATAAAGTGGAAGACTTTCATGCCTCTTGCAGATGGAAAAGACAGGGCTCCTTTGAACTTTGCAACCACCAGTGTTCCCTAACTGAATGATGTGCAAGTTAGGGGACAGGATGGGGGATGCCTATGTGCCTCTGCCCAGTCCACCACTCATGAATACAGCACTTCTGAAGAAAGGCAGCACTTAATTCATTTGGAAAGTGCAGGCGGTCCTTTTGCTCCATTCTGGAGTGGTGGAGCTGCTGGCAGGGCAGGATGTAAAGAATGAAAACCATGGTGGCATGCTTCCATTTTTTTCCTTTGTCCCCAGCCCCCCCATTTGTAAATAAGTCCTTTAATAAAATAACTCCCTTACAGGTAGTCACATATACAGCCCAGCCACAGGGACATATTATGATAAAATTTCAGCATAACCAGCCAAACAGGGCACTAAATTGACCTCTCTTTTGTAAAATATTTTTTCAGTTTTCTCATAGCCCTCACACAGAGGTTGAACAAAGCTATGCCAGAACAGGTATTCTTCTCTACTAATCTACTTTCTGCAGGGTATATTTCCTTGTTAACAGCAGGCATTAGAATCCTGTTTTACCTGTTTATTTTGTCATCAGCACTACTTGAATTTAAGTGATCTGGCTTTCCATGTTGGGTAAAATTCCATATTATGTCATGACTACAGAGGTCATGTTAAATAGGCCCCAGGAGCAGTAAAGATGTTGCACAGCCAGCCAGCTAGCTAAGAATGCTGGGAAATGAACATTTGAGTACATTCCTTTGATATGTTATTCAGTATATCTGGGGTTAATTACTATATTTACCATGTCTGATCCCATCAAAGATACATTTTTCTTCCTTGTAAGAAAATATTTAAAAATTAAAATCCCCTGTTAAATAAGATTGTCTGACACATCACTGTTTAAAGAAAAGCAAATATTGATCTTGTTAAAGGTTTCTAAAGTTTCAATGCAGCAACATTTTTCTCTTTAATACTTTGAAAGCATACTCAGGACAAAACATGCTAGTGTTTGTTTTTTTAATTCCTACTAAATACATTTCAGTTGTTTTCAAAGGATAACCAAAAGCTCAACATTACCACCTGCAAGTCTGGAATAAAAAAGACAGACTCCTGAGTTTGCAAATACAAAATTGACTGTCAAGCTAATGATGAATTTTCTTTTGAGGAAAAAAATGTCTCTGAATACAAAGAGTTTTGAAGCTCGCTAAGTGTCTGACTTATGAGATGAACAGGATGAAAATCCATTTAATAAAATCCCAACGTAAGCTTTTTTCCCCCCAAACTAAAGCCGGGCTGTTAATTTATGAAAGGGAGAGCAGTGTATTAAAGGATATAGCTCCCAGAAATTTTGAAGGAAAAAAAAAAACAGCGAAAGTTGAAGTGGGCAGGTGTTCACCAGCAATTTGTCAGGGTGCTAAATCTCCTTTATGTTTATGTGAACCAGTGAAAATTAGAAGGGATCAGAGCATACACATATGAGCTGTCATGCACATAATCCATGCAAGATAATAGGGACATTTAAATCTGTGATCACAAAGTGCTCTCTTGATTTTCTATCCAGCTCAAACTCAGCTATTGTCTCAGACCTTTAATTTTATACAGAGCTCCAACGGTAGTCTCTTTTCTGCATTTTTATGATCTGAAAAAACAAATAAACAAAATGAATAACAATTCCTTTTAATAATAAAATTCCTTTGAACTTTGAAGTTGATATATTTTATTTTGCCCAAAAAACTATTTAGATGAACAGTAAGGGGCCCATATCATGAACAGTAAGGGGCCCATATCATAAAGGTCATGTTTTTTTCACAATACATACTTTCTGGGCAAAAATATGATTTTTTTGTTGTTGAAAAAACAGAAGTTTTTTTGACAAAACTTGCCATCTTAGTCTATGTCATGTAAAAGTCAGTGGCAGCTGTCCTTTTTGAGTTGGCTAATCTTTCTTTGCTTCATGGTTTTAGAGGCTTTTGGTTTTTCTTTACTCATTTGTGCTACAAAATTAAAAATTCATATTTTTCATGTTTTTTCCATGTGTTTTTATTTGTGCTTTTTTTATAAAGACTGTTTTAGTAAATTATTTGGCAATCGTGGTTTTAGAGAAAATGAGTTTATGTGTGGTTTCAAAAACATAAAATGAGAATGCCGATGAATGGGACTCTGTGTGTGAGCATAGTCAGTTTTAGATTTTTTTGTAGCAGTTTTTTTTTGGTTCCTGCTAAACATAAAACATGATCCTGTTTTATCTAGGAAAATTATTACAAAATAACATGATCATCAATCAGAGATTTGTTATACTGGCAAATAAATACCTGTTGATATTGTACTTGATCTGCTTAAAAAGGCTGGCAAGTCCTTGTTGACAACTAACTTGTGCTAAATTTTGTGAATGGAGATTAATATTAAATGCTGAAGCAATCTAAGCAATTGTTCAATGGTAGCAACAATCTTATACAATAGTGGGAGACAAATGTCATACGTAAAAAACAGAAAGTTCAGACCTCAAAGCTGAACACACAAGTGTTTTTGTCTGCAGCAACCAGACGCTTTTAGGCGATTTCATGCTTTCTACGAAAACTCAAGAGTGCCAAAGAGCCTAAACAAGCCTTTTGTGTCATTGCCCATAACTGTGTGCCTTCTTAGATACAGTCAAGTAATATGGTAGCTATGCACCAAGTATATGTATCCACAGGAGGATACCAGCAACCAGAAGACCCAACTTTGCAAAACATGGCCAAAAATGTAATAAGAAGGCAGTGTTAGCAAGTACATACCATAGTTAATGGAGTACAATACCTGAGACAGAAAAATAATTGATATACAAACACTTTGCTTACACAACTAGCTTTCTGGCAGATGTGGGTGGGACTAACTCCCTAAATCCAAGCATTCATGGGATAAAGTTTATGCAATAATGCAATATAAAACTAGAACCAAGATTTGTTGACATACAAAAACTTCCCTTAGAGCATGTCACTCTGGTGTTTTGAGGGCTGTAAGTTGCCCTTTTTGACATATGTTACAACCCTCTAGACCACTCAAATGAATTTACCCTCAAATTCTGAAACTGTCCCATATCACCTGATTAAAAGCGAACATAGATTATTTAGCAGTTGAGTTAACAGTTTGTTCGCTAATTTTTCAACAGATTCACAAATTTTTCTGCGAAGTGAAATGGGACAGATTCCCTCATCATTTTTAAAATCATGAAACTACAATAAATTTACTGCAATTCTTTTGTGGTGGATACAGTATTAGGCTAAATCCAAACCAACCCAAATTCAATATGTGTACCCTGCATAACTATTAATATAGTTATGCAGGGTACACATATTGAATTTGGACTGTCCCATTTCATTTTGCAGAAAATTTGTGAATCTGCTGAAAAATCAGCAACAACGAAAAAATTAAAAAAACACAGATACTGCGCAACTTTTATTAATTTGTGCGACTTTTTTTGATGCTACCACAACATTTTTCCGTACTCTTCAAATTTTTGTCACAGTGAATTTTTGCAGCAGTTTCACGAAAAAAATTCACCAATGGCAAAATGCCGAATTTTGCAGCGAACCCACGCTGCTGAAAAAATTTACTCATCACTACTGAACACTAATGTTTTGTCTAAATTTGAATCCCACACAATCCTGTTTTTTTAAATAAGACACATTATTATACAGTAACTCTTGTAGAAAGGATTGTGAGATGCTTACATATTGTAGCATAACAATATGTGTGACCCAAAATAAAATGTATGCATCCTGCACTGACCAGTTCCTAGATAATGCCCCTGTCCCATATAAGGTTGACTTACTTGCCTTGGAGGGTTACAGACTGGACTTGCATGTCATTCTAAAATTTTGGCTGAAGGCTCAATCAAGGCAAATATCTTTAATACCAATTCTCTTAGGTATCCTTGGCTTCTATTAATATGTTTTTACAATTACCAACATCATGAAAAATACATGTATTTGAAACCAAAAATAGGCTTCCCAAAATTACCATACATTTTAGAAATTCTCTTCTCCTGTCACATAATATGCCATTGTCAGGTAGCTGGGGTTTTTCTCTAGTGTGCAGTATCTGTTGCAAACACAATGAGATTGGATCTATTTAAATCCAATATTTAACAATGAAAGGTGAGATCTTAATTGGTGTGCTCCTGTACTATAAAGTGGCAATTGGTTAAGTCTGTAATTGTCATCTGATAGTTCCATGAAATGTTAGAACTTTAGTAAATGTCTTCCAGTATGAACAGCTACCACACACTAACAACTAATCATATTTGGTAATTCAATATTGAGTAACCCAAGTCGTATTTTCTACTTAGATGCATGTTTGCATTCAAAGAATAAAATGTGCCGTGGACACTTCCCCTGGAATTTAGAGCCAGTAGGAAAGAAATAATTAAAGGAAATAGTCTTATCAATCTAATCTAATCTAATGTCTTTCTTACTTTCTTTCTTTTTCTCTCTCTATCATTCTTCTTTCTTTCTTTACTATGTAATTTCCCACTGTCTACATTTCATACTTACTGTATAAGCTAACTATGCTTTTTGATAATTAAAGCTACTGGAAAGTAGAGAGATATAAATAGGACTGTAGTTCCAACAATATTCTCCATTTAAGGGTCAATGTTTAGTAGCTACAGGTGTGGACCCCAAAACCTGACTGGAAATTCAGTTTAGTTATTAAAGTGCACTCTGAAAAATGTCTTAGTGTTTAAGTGCCAGAAGGCATTTATCTCATAACTAGGATCTTATGCAAAGCCTACATTAATGCCCAGCAGCACAAAACATTCATGACTTCAATAATTAAATCACTTGATTTTACCAGTTAAGCTGTGAGTTCACTCACCTAGTTGAAGGTCCAGGGGTCCCTATCACTGTGTACAGTTTTATTCATGTTATACTTGTATTTACAGCTACTGTAGTATGTGCAGAAGGGCAATGGGATATGACCTCTGATTCATGGGTTAAAGTGACTTATACATATACAGTAGCACTCTTCAAAATGCCAATACATGACAGATGATTAAATGCATATCACAGAAATGATCACAGATGCCAGGTGAGCAGCAGTGTGTTTCCTTCTTTTATGAGCGGGAAGCAATCCATGCTGAATACAAGTTTGTAATCACTAGGTCACCATGCCTTTGCCCTTAGAAGGTGTTATTTTAACTTGGGATTGGCCTTACCAATCAATAACTTGATAACTTGACTCAAACATAGCTTGACTCAAACATACAAGTGTCCTTTTTCCAGCAAGTAAGGAACAAAAGAACTGAGTAGATTTCTAAATCCAGAAGCAATCAAGATAAAGAGGCCAACTGATCAAAGTGTAAGCAGTGATTCATGCAGGATACAGAATTTCTAGATATTTAAACCAAAGGATTGATCTATTCAATAATCCAGTTTAATCGATAAAACAATGAAAATCAATATTTATCACTGACCATGCTTTCAGGATGTGTTATCTTAGGCAAGAGAATGACTGCTCTGGGATGTTGAATCCTGTTAAAGGCTATTGGCACATGACACATTTTTAATAAATTATCTTCAAATAAATTCAACCAGTATAGATTTGATTAAATTCACTTTCCTGGCAGTGCAAACCTGCTTTTATGGTTGATCATAGAAGTGGAATCAATTCAAAACTAAAATGATTTGATTTGTTTATTCATAAATCTGCACAAAGCATTTGATCATTGGATTTCCTTTCTGAATGTTTTAAATTCTCCTAGAAAATGAAAATCATGCCAAAAATACTGTTTTATTTTCATTCAAGTGGTAAGCAAGGACCTTTTCTGGTCATATTTTAATGGTCATATGTCACATTTGACCTTTAATCTGATTAAGAATAATAGCACACAAATCTTTGCTTTTTGTTTTGCCCCAGAGAACTGCTTTTCTTTGATCCATAATATGAAGTACATATCATGAAACTAAAAGCTGCCATCAAAAGTATTCCTATTGTTAGTCTGTTATAGTCTCACCTATTACATTGTAAGCTCTAATAAGCATTGGTCCTGTTTAGCTCTTGTATTGCTTTAAAAATATAATGTAACATGGTGAATTCCTTTCAGATTTTAGTTTTTTTACAAGGATTACAACTAATTATTTTCTTATCCATCCACTGGTAAGCAAATATTAAAATTCACCAAACATAAATAAAAATGCACAGAAGTATGAATATTTGGGGCAGATTTAATGTTATCATAGTTACTCATGGCAGCCAAGACATTGCTTAACACATTGCTAATACAATTTATCAATGCAGATCAATTCATCACAATTTAATTGACTGCTTTGAGCAGTTGAATTTAATTCTTCAGTACTCCCCTCCGATTTAGAAAGTGCCTTAAAATGAATAAGTGCTGCATTAAATTTTACTTATTGCCCTTCCATAGTCACTTTCTATAAATCAGTAGTCATTTGTAGTCATTTCAAAATGATTTGTTAAAAAAAAAAAAGAAATAAAGGCTTATGAATCAGCGTCCCAAATCTTTCAAGTAGCTAAACTGCTGTTATCCAGCAACAGGAGCATTGTATTATTACAGGAACAATTCAGTGTAAATATGAAACTGGGTAAAACAGATAAACTGCAGGAAAAAAAAATTTCACTATAGTTAGTTAGCCAAAAATGTAATCTATAAAGGCTGGAGCGGGCAGATATCTAAAATAATAGCCAGAACACTACTTCATCCTTTACAGGTCTTTAGTGAGTAACCAATCAGTGACTTGAGGGGGGGAGCAATAAGGGACATAACTGTTTAGTTAGTTTGCATTTCAATCTGACCTGCATGCTCACAAACTAACTGAACCGTTATGTCCCATATGGCCCCTCTAAAGTCACTGACTAACTAAAAGGTTAGAGAGCTGAAAGCCGGAAGTAGTGTTCTGGCTATTATGTTAGACATCATCTTACTCCAGCCTTTTTTTAGATTAAATTTTTGCCTAACTAACTATATTACAAATATTTTTTATTTTGCACAGTCTATCCATTTTACCCAGTTTCATTTTTTACACTGAACTGTTCCCTTAAAGGCACTGGCACATGGAAAATATGTATGCGTTTATATTAGAGATGTACTTAACCCCAGATTCAGTTCAGAATCTGGCCAAATCCTAGCACTTTTACATGATTCAAATCCTAAATGTTCAGCCAAACAAAATCATTAAAGGCATGTGACAATAAAAAATTTAAAATATTTTTCTCACACTTGAATATGCAAATTAATGTTTGGCTGTTCATTTTTTTGGCTGAATCTTTTGTAGAAAATGTGGTCTTTTGCCAGACTATGGGTTTGGTGTATCATTAGTTTGTATGCATATGTTGTGAGTGTATATGTGTGTATGCCATTGCCAGTGCCATGTAGATACAAAAATAAGAATATTTAGCATGAAAAATTCCCAGTGGCATTGGCACAAATCAGATTTTTATCACTGCTATTTACCATAGCTAGCTTCCCAGAGCTATCACAAATTGTTCTGCATAAATTAGGTATCGGCCAAAAATGCCTACTGGGGAATTTCTGGGTGATAATTGAGGGTGCAGGGCTTCTTGCAGTTACAATCACTGATATAGCATGCCTCACAGTGCTTCTTATTGATGCCACCAGGAAGCAACCCAACCTTGAGATTTGTAGTGGCAAACAAATGCCCAACACCATCTGCAAGTATTTTCCATTTGACATGAAATGGCACATACACAACACCACAACAAGTGGCAATAACCCTGTGCCATTGCCCTCAGAGGGCTGTAACAACTATTATAGGAAGACATGATATTATTCAGTGCTTAAGACATTATAGTTTGGTGATTTTATTTACCATTTATTCACTACATTTTACATACATTTATTATAAATGTAACCTGAAATAATCTTGATAGAAAGATAGAAAAACTTATTAAGCCCTTAAATACTGTGCTAATTACCCACTGGTGGGTTAGGAAAAGTGCATCACCCCCTATAAGAAATAATCTGAGTTTTAACCATTAAACCATTTAATTATGTCACTAAGTCACCCAAATTTGACTGCTTACAATACTTTAAGAGAGAAAGGGCTTTATATGCCCCTGGGATACTCTGCAGCACATTTCCCATATGCCAGGCACTAAATATGTTACTGGCTCATCCAGAGCCCTCTGTGTGCAGGACGTCACATCTTCTGGGATTTATAACTGAGTTCTACTGCATGTGCTTTCTATTTGAGTTCGATGAGGTTCCTCCTCTGAAGTTTCTGAATTTCCCTGCAGTGGAGAATGCACAGGGCATCCACAGGCTTTCTAACTGGATTAATATAGTAGACTATGCTGGTTAGAGAAGAAAATATTTACATCTAAAGCTTTGCTGTCTTTCCTTTTTGTGACTGTGCTGCCATGCTACTTACTTTTATATGCAGTGAGCACTTCCAGCCTATTAATTACTTTACTGGAAGGAGAGAAATATTAGCCTGCCCAGGGGGGAAGAAAAGCACTACAAAACACTTAGAAATACTAATTTTGAAGCAAGTTTTGACCCTGAAGGTGTTCTCAGGTGCACAAAGCTTTCCAGCACTAAAATGTTTAAAACCTACCCAGCAACAAACAAAGGCCATTTTGTGTTTGCTAAATAAAGCATGAAAGAAGAGTGACAAATGTAGGAGGAGCTGCGTCGGTCCACACAAAGCCAGGAGGAGGGGTCCTTATGAAATGGAAATGCAGTTCAGTGGTCCTGAATTGATATGCTCATCCTTTAAACCCTTAGGGCTGGGAGATCACAGGCCTAGAAAGTCCATCAAAGAGCATTTTTCTGCATTGATCCAATCCAGAGCGGAAGATTGGTGGGGGGATGCTGAAGTTTGTGGGGGGCTTCATTAAGGATTCCTTTTTTTTTTTATTTTCTCTAAAAGTAATATACACACATATGTATAATAAATCTTGACAAGTACAACAAAAGTGAATACATTTTAAGCAGCAAGATTAATATCTGCAGATGCTATTTGAATTGTATGGGAATGTCAGGTTTATTTGTGCACATAATACCTTAATCAGCCTGCAGTCCTCTAGGCGCTCTTGAACTACAAATCCCAGAATTCCTAACTGAAGTCTGCCAAAACAAGGCTGCAGCCCGAATTACCTTTCTGCTTATAAATCCCTTCTTCAAACTGTTGAAAATATCTTTTCTGTTAATTGTCTAAAATGAACACAGTTTCATTCTAAGGAACACTGCTTTAAATATTCCAGCGTGCTGTTTCCTATAACAATAACATATTTTTAAGCATGAAGGCCTCTTAAAAACATTCTGCTTCCACTTCGCAGCGTTATAATAGAGAATGTAATTGTACTTTACAGCTCAGTGATTACAACATCATCTAATGCTCTTCAGGAAGATGAAGAGCGATAAGTTGAAAAACTATATACATTCTATACATCATTTACACTGTATTTTTGTTCTAAATCTACCCTTATCCCAGCTTCCGAAACACTCAAGTGTCCTGACTGCAAATGTCATTTATGAAAACTGCTAAAATATTTTTATGAGAAAATAGGTTTGCAATAAAAAAATTTAATGAGAAAATGTTTTTTGTTTTTTTTTACAAGTGTGCTGAATTGAAAAAAAATATATAAGTATATATCTTATTAACTGGGAAAATAACCCTCTTCTTTGCATTTGTTTATGGGTGACTTGTCATTAGAATATGAAGTGATTAGAGGCTCTTAGTTTGTAGCAGTTTATGGAGATTTAATGATAAGTCCTTGGGAAAGCTCAGCAAGGATTCCCAAATCTGTCAAGGATTAGGCTATAGTGTACAGTACTATATCGGCCTGGAACTCAGTGCAGCCACCCTGAATAATCACATGCGGGAACAAAAGTTGTGAATCCCTATAGTACACTACTTTATTAGGATCTTCATGCTGAAAGAAAATAGGGCTCATCTGATCAGTCAGATTTTCTGCCGTCTGATTAGACCTCTATTTTCTCAGCAGGGTCCTTACTTTAAACTGTTAACTATGGATGGCCTGTTGGGAAAAAAATGAACTTTTGGACCACTAAATTGCACCATTATGGTTATTTAGTGTAATTTATGAAAAATAGGTAAGTCATGATCACCTACTTCTTCTTGCTAATGATAGTTCCATTTACTAGACAGGTAAACCACAGAGCCATTTTTTCTCTCAGTGTCATATAACATTGTCCAATTAATGATCAAGAGAAATTATGTCTCTCTGTAATGCTGTACAAATGATACATTAAAAATTAATAGATGATCTGCATGTGCTCCGTTTGGGTCGCAGTCATTGATTTATGTTTTCAGATTTTCTTTACTTAATAATCCGTAAGTAATTTTTGGAGATCAGGGACATTTTCTGCACAGAACTGTATTTTTCTCTTTTTTTCTCTTATGAAATACAGATACATTTTGTTTTGTACTAGTTTAAAGGCACACTACACTTTGGTGCTATGAGCAAGATCGTGACCTGACACAACATTTTCATTATTTTTATATGCCATCTGAAAAGCTTTAATTATAACAATTATTTGGTATAAGATCTATTATCTGTAATATTTGGAACCTATGGTTTTCAGATACAGATTTTTACTATGCCTTAAACATTTAAATATTAATGCAATACCCAGGTGGCTTTATCATCAGTATAGATTTTTCTTTTGCAAAAAAGACAATTCACAGCACATTCACCGATTTAGCAAAAGACGGAGACATTTCACTAGCGCAAAACCTCAGCACTAGAGAATTTTCGCACCGTTACGCCAAAAGAGAAAATTCAGTAATTTATCAAAGGGCAAAATTTTCCCTTCATTCCCCTTTCATCATGTCTACACTTAATATAACGACATACATGCCCTATGATGATTACTCTTTACGGGTAAAATGATTAATTGCTCAACCTGCTATGGGTTTAGGAGTCCAAAGCAAAAACCAGCAAGTAGATTTTACTGGTCAGCACAACGCAGAAATCTAAACATTTCACCTGGGCCTAGTAACCTATAGCATGCGGAATCAGAATTTTGGGAGTTTACAAACATGGCACAAAACACATACATTTTATTATTCCCTAACCCCCATATGTAAGAAAAGGCACTACGTTTGTCCAGGAGCAGTAACCAGTAGCAACCAAAAACATGTTTGCCTTTAAACAGGTGACCAGTAAATGCTACCTGCTGTTTGGTTGCTAACGATTACTGCCCCAGGCAATACCTTTTTATTAAATAACCTCATAAATGTCTTATCTTCTGCTAATGTAACCTACCCGCCAACCATACCCCTTTGCTTTATAGGGCATAGGCAAAAAACATGGCAGTTTGAGCCTCTCTTTTACACTTTGCATCTTGCTCTACACTTTTTTGTGTTTTTAAAGAGGTGACCCATAAATGCTAGATACTAATTGGTTACTATAGGTGACTAGACATTGCACATTTTATTATGTAACCCCATTTTAATGTGCAAGACATAGTGTGCAGGATACCAGAAAATGAATAGCACGTGGGGCTAATATTATATATGCCACATGTATAAATTGGATAATGTAACTTTTCTTCCTTCATCAAGCACTTTCATGTATAAAACTGAAAATGAGCAAAGGACATTTTCTATACAGTTGTGTACTGAGACAGTGATATATACTTTGAAATGATTGTGAAGTAAAACAAGGGCACCTTATATCTTGATGCTTTTTTCAGAAGATATTGCTTTGTAAGAACATTTTACTGATCAATTAACTAATTAATGTAGGGCAGGTTTCATTAAAATCTTTTGACAGAGCAGTTGTAGCCTTTCCCATCATTATAAATAAATGCAAGTATACCAGTAAATATATTTTCTTGTGCAAACTATTCTATGCAATTATTTTTCTGAGCATTTATGGGATTCTTTTAATAAGGCATTTCATGTTATAGCTCAACAATAGAAAGAATCTTCGGCACACCACTAATATACTTCCATAGGAAAGCTATTCAATATACCTTTGTGAAGGGAAGAAGCACACCAATATGCTGGCAATTCCTTTAACACATTTATTGCAGAAACTAGTGGCACAAGCTTTTGGGGGATAACCCCTTCTTCAGGTGCAATACTTAAAGAAGGGGTTATCCCCCAAAAGCTTGTGCCACTCGTTTCTGCAATAAATGAGTTAAAGGCATTGCCGGCAGATTGGTGTGCTTCTTACCTTTACAAAGGTATATCATGTTATAGACAAATTTATCATTTGTGAATGACTCTACAAGGCAAGATGTGCACATAATATAGAGCCTTCCAGGCAAACAATTTATTTTTCAAGTGAAACTGACACATGCAAAGAATAACCCCAAAACCTAGTCTTCTTTGCCAGCAAACTATAGGTCTGTTATAAGTTTTGTTAAAGAAAAAGTTATTAAAATTTTTTGCTACAGACTTTAAAATCTGCTGGGGGGATGTTCCCTCTCCTTCCATGTAAACAAGTAGGCAAGGCTGTCAATGTGATTAACATCTTGGTCTCCTCCTTTTTCACAGGGTATTGAAATGATGTGACCTGTAATGCTCACAGGACCTAAGGGCTGTGCAGCTATAAACCGCTCAGCAGTGACACAGAGTTCTGTATTGTGTGGTGTTTTAGTTCAGCAACAGCTGGACGGTTAGTAGTTGGGAGGCACAAGCTTTACAAGTATTAAATCTATTAATTGGCACAGTTAAGAGATAGGCCATATGGTCAGTAAAGTCCACAGCACTTATAAACCTACTCAGCAATTCATGGAAAATTTAGTTGGCTGTTGGGCATAGTCCTTAGGAAGTGATGTTTATATCTTTTTTTTATCTATTTTCTTACTAACAACAAAATAGTTTATGAAAGAGGAACAAGACAGCAGGATTTCCCTGCAACTGTCAGTGTGACAGTTTCATTAGAATGCGGGCCAGAAACAATAGAGAACCATATGCACCATACAAGCAAATGTATTATATAAGTAACATTAGAGGTCATTTACAACTTCAATTTACAAAAAAAATTGCTTCCCATAATGCCATATTTTTCCCAATAATTCTAATTTGATTCAGAGGAGGAGCAGGAAGGAAGCAATGGTGCTTGGTGCCACCATACAGAAGTGGAAAGAGTGTGTATGGATACAAGTCAGTATGTGCAACAATTGTGTTCATTGTAGTACAGGTATGGGACTCGTTATCCAGAATGCTCAGGACCTGGGGTTTTCAGGATAAGGGGTCTTTTTGTAATTTGGATCTCCTACCTTAAGTCTACTAAAAAAAATATTTAAACATTAATTAAACCCAATAGGTTTGTTTTGGCTCCAATAAGGATTAATTATATCTTAGTCGGGATCAAGTACAAGGTACTGTTTTATTATTACAGAAATTTTTTTTGATTAAAATGGAGTATATGGGAGATGGCCTTTCCGTAATTTAGAATTTTCTGGATAATGGGTTTCCAGATAAGAGGTCCGATGAACACACTTGTGGTTGCATTTGTAAATGAGCCCTATTATGTGGACAGCAGCAATGCTATATTTCATGCATACACAGACCAGCTTTTCTTTAACTTACATTCACACGGCACAGGGGATGTGTAAAGTGCTGCTAAATATATTGGCACAATATTTCTTATTATTTATATAGTGTAGACATATTTTCACAGCACTTTACAGAGATCATACATCATTTACATTAGTCCCTGTCCTAGTGAAACTTACATCAAAATAAATTATAATAATAAAAAGAAAGTGGGGCCATATTGCCACATTAATGGTTATATAGGGAATCATTCATGAAACTAACTAACTAAAATAAGGGACGTTGTTCTGTCTATGATAAGATGTGAACATAAATACTCTGCTTATACCCTTGAAGTCAGATGAGGAAAGAAAACAGAAAAAGGCTGGATTGTTTTCCTCTTACCAGAACACTTCATAATCACCAACACCTTTTTGTACAGCTTTGATACAGATGTACTGAAAAAAACAGACAATTAGGAGATGAAGAAGGACTCCCATCTGGAAAACACACTATTCAATTTGTTGAGGCAATTATTGGTGTCACAGTGCACATGCTTTACCTGGTACTTCAGCTGATAAGCAGGCGCCGCTTTCAGGCTTTACGTTTATTCAGTAAAAGTTGTACTTTCCATGGCAACACTTGAATTACATAACACTTCTCTTGTGAATAGATTGTGCGCATTCTTCCTGCTCTTTATCTGTCTTATTGCCAAACTCATTAACAGCAGCACACAGCCCAGATACAAAGAAGACATACATTCAAGATTTATTTTTAGTTTATTACCTATAAAACCTTTCTTTTACCTCTGGTAGTGGGAGAATAACCCTTCCAAACTACACAAGTCAATCTTTCACATAATGCAGAATTCTAATCTAGGAAATTGGGAATTGGTGATTAATATGAGTAACAATTGTTTGAATCTTTTGTTTTGACGGTTATTTTGTAGAAGTACTAGGTTTTGCATGTGAAAGGAAAAAAAATGAATTAAATGTTTTTTGAATCATTTAAAAAATGTGTACATTGCATGAAAGCCAAGCCAAAACCGAAGGACCAGTCAACAGACTTTTAAAAAGTTTTTTAAAATGTTCACTTGCTTGTTGAATTGCTGTATTTTATGTACATGCCATTTAATAAAGAATTGGATATAAAGGCCATTTTGTCACCTTGAGCACCATCAGAACCGTTCCATCCTCCCATTGCTTGTTCTTCTTCTAGATTGATATTGCAGCCAACACTATCGTGTTTTCCTACTCTAAAAGAGCCAAAATTCCTATTAAAAAATTAGAATTGCACTAAATTCTTATCTTAAAACATGGAAGAAGGCCCCCTGGACAAAGCATAAAGACAACAGTCCTATAGAGGTGCAGTTAAAGTTCATATTTAGTATGTTTTAGATACTGGCTAATTCTAAGCAACTTTTCAATTTGCCTTCATTTTTTCTTTTTTATAGTTTTTGAATTATTTGCTTTCACCTTCTGCCTCTTTCCAGCCTTCAAACCCAGGCAGCTAAACACTTTTTCTCTGTGAGGCTACAACTTTATTGTTACTGTTATTTTTTATTATTTACCCATTTCCTGTTTATATTTCTGTCTCTGTTTCAAACCAATACCTGGTTGCTAGGGTAATTTGGACAGTAGCAACCAGATACCTGCTGAAATTCCATACTGAAGAGCTGCTACATTAAAAGCGAAATAATTAAAAACCACAGATTAAAAAAAAAATGACCAACTGCTAATTGTCTCAGAATATCAATCTCTACATCATACTAGGGGGCACATTTACTAACCCATGAATCCGAATCCGAATTGAAAAAATACCGATTGGAAAACGAACATTTTGCGACTTTTTCGTATTTTTTGCGATTTTTTTCGGCGCCTTTACGACTTTTCTGAAATTGTCGCGACTTTTTTGTTACCAATACGATTTGCGCGAAAAAACGCAAGTTTTTCGTAGCCATTACGATGCGCTCGTATCTTGTCGCGACTTTTTCGTATTGAGCGCTCGTAAGCGGCGGGCGAAACTTTCAGACTTTTTTTTTGGAAGCCTCCCATAGGACTCAATGGCACTCTGCAGCTCCAACCTGGCCCAAGGAAAGTCTCCCATAGGACTCAATGGCACTCTGCAGCTCCAACCTGGCCCAAGAAAAGTCACCATACTGAAGCTTGAATGAATCCGAATCTTTCGTACTCGGCGCGAAGGCTACGAAAAAGTCGCGACTTTTCGCGCAAGTAGTAACGCTACGAAAAAATTGCCAGATTTTGCGCAACATTCGGAATGGCAACGAAAAAGTTGCGTAAATTTTCCGAAAAATCGCCAAATACCGATCATTACGAAAAAAACGCAATCGGACGCATTCGGCCCGTTCGTGAGTAAGTAAATATGCCCCTAAAAGTTAAGTTATAGGTGAATAACCCAGTTAGGAACTCTTCCAGCTGATCTCTGGGTGAAGACACACTAGGCTACTAGTAGCAGCTATTTTTTCAAGACTACTAAACTCCAGAAAATACCCTGCTATAGACAATATTGAGAATTGTCTCTGATAAAACACACATTGAGACTGTTACCAGTAAATGATCAGCATTGTTTTTTTAGTAGTCATGACAAGTAGCTGCTACTAGTAGATCTGTGTGTCTTCACCCTCAATGTCTGCAGCACAAATCAAGCCTTTGGTAGTGTTCTATTGCAACCCATAGATAATGACCTGGTTAACATCTGGGACTGTAGGTAAAGTACTTGAACTCATAACTTTTGAGCAAAATGTATCCTCAGAAAAAGCAACTACCTTTATTCTGTTGAGGAGAATTTTTTTTAGTAAATATCAGAAATTCGGGAAACAAATTTAGTCAAATTTAAAAATAAAAAAAATGAGAAATTATGGAGTTTTAGTAAATCTGCCCCTTAGACTTTGGCTTGAACTCAAAGTACCAATCATTAGCTAAAACAGTAAGCAAGGGATTTAAGTTATCCATCCGGACTTAGATAAGCCATGCCAGTTTGGGAAGTGCTGGTGACCTGGCAGAAAACAAGGGCTTGTTGAAGAAGATGAGCTTTTATTTGTCTACATTTTAAGTTATAGTTAAGTTATAGCAATTGTATAGGATATTTTTCTTCACATTCATCACAGAGTTTCAACTGAACATGTTTTCTTAATAGCAGAGAATTAGGCTAATTAAATATAGATCGAGCAGGTGTGGCGTGGGCATCTGGATAATGCAGCACATATGGCACAACATTTATTTTACAGGGATAAAGGCTGGAGCCTAGTGAGACAGATGCACAGATCATGCATGCTCCAGCTGTAGCTCATAATAACCCTAGAGAAAGAAGTTCACTTATGTCCCATTTGGAACTTTGCCCTTTAGTTTCTCGTCTGCTCACAGTTTTGGTTCCAGACCCAGCCCATCTAAGAAATCACTGGTGGTAGCCCCCACACATAGGATGCCTGGGAAAAGTCAATTTATCATATTGTTGTCAAGAAAAGTAAGCTTGCATATGTTTTGAAGCAAGTGGTCTACATAATGGCTATTATTATGGCTTTATAAAGTGGAAAGAACATAATTTCTTGGAAGGTCCAAGACATACTGAGGAAAGTATATCTTCCAATAATTAAAAATAAAAAAATGATTTTAATTTTATTGGCAATATCGGCAGCACTTGTAAACCACTAGGCGGCTCATTTATAATGAGGAGCCGAGGTGCAAAACTTTTTTCCACAAGCACCTTGCCACTTCCTGTTTACTTTTTCAATCCCCAGAAATGTTGGCAGATGGGGGGAATGAGGGTATTACTATGTTATACAAAACAACATTGGCATAACTTCATCTATCAAGCTTTTGCAACAGGTAAATATTAGCACCTTTTGATTTATCAACCAGACCATGACTTTTAGAAAGCCGTTTTATGAACACATTAAATCGTAGTAACATAGCCTGATTCCAAATGATGTTCAGTTTTTTATGGTTTCTCTATCTTCAGGCTGGTACCGATCTATACATAATGTATCTCTTATCTCCCAATATCTAATTTTTTCCTCGCCTTTTAGGTTCCTGACACGCCAAGAATCTGTCCCTATGCTCCAAAAAGCTTATTGATGTACCTGCACCGGAGCTATTGCATCAGCTTGGGTGGAGGCACACGGAGTGGATGTCGCCCTGGGGAAATGTTTTACAGAGAGGTTGTCTCAATTTAATACTAACTTGCACCTGCTGAATCGCATGATTTTTACAGGCACACTGGCACCAGAAGTGATGTCATTTGCCACCAAATTAATGAAGAATAATCAGCACCACTACTTGCATGCAGTGAAATTTGCTAATTCACCTGCATTGGTAAACTGCACACATTGCACATCATTGTGAGTATGTCTTTAATAACATTAATTCTGGGGGAAATACTGCATTGTGGGCAAACCATGGCAACTTGCATGTAATTTTAAATGTGGCGTGGCGTGCACTTGCTTTAGCAAATGACCCCTTTAGTGTTATGGTATTTATCCACTGCATTACAAAACTAGCAAGAAAACAATTGCAGAGTTTAATCAACAAGGACTCTTTTACAAAGTGCAAAATTTGAATGCAAAATACCATATTTCTTTTCCTCAATACAGTTTTTTTTTCCAGAACAATCTTGTGGGTGTCTCCTTGTGAGTGCCCACCACAACTTGTACTGATGCACCCAGTAATTTCAAGGTAACCTTGAACTGCTCAGTTCATCAGAGCAGGCACATCGTCTCTCTGCACAAGTTGCTAAGGAGCATTTATGGATTCAAGATTCTTTGTAAATAGGATCAATGCATACTCAGTTTCAATCCTTTTGAGGACTTTGCATTTAATCACTGCATTCATAAATGTACCCTAGAATCTACTACACTTTTTTCACTTCGTGACACCCTTCTGTGCTATGAAAATATATTACTACATTTAGTTATTTTTATATCACCACATTCTACATGTAAATCAATAGCATTCAGTACTTTAACACTAAACTATTTTAAACTGTGATTACTATCAACTTTACATCCTAAGGAAAGATATGCAATTATATATTTTTGCGTAAGTTTTAACGCTACGGAAAAATCGCAAGATTTTACGCAACTTTCGTAAAGGCTACGAAAAACTCGCGTTTTTACGCAAAAATCGTATTGGTAACGAAAAATTCGTAAAGACGCCGAAAAAATCGCAAAACATACGAAAAAGTTGCAAAATGTTCGTTTTCAAGTCGGAACTTTTCCAATTCGGGTCGGATTCGTGGGTTAGTAAATCAGCCCCTAAGTGTTTAATTGAACTATTGCAGTTAACCACAGCAGCGAATCAGATCTGACTGCCTGCTATGCGTACTGGTGCTAATGCACTTAAATTAATCTGCCCTTATGTAAGAAAAAAAAAAAAAAGTTTGTCTCAATTCATTATAATAGAACAAAGGGAATATCATCCATAACCCTGATATCAAATAGAGGTATAAGATCTATTATCCAAAATGCTTGGGACCTGTGGTTTCTGGATCTTTCTGTAATTTGAATCACTATATATTAGGCTATAAAAATAATTTAAACATTAAATAAAACCAATCAGATTGTTTTTCCACCAATATGGATTCATGCAGCTTAGTCAGGATCAAGTAAAAGGTGCTTATTTCAGTTATTTCAATGAAATAAAGATCTTTCTGGATAATTGGTTTCCGGATAGGGACTCCCATACCTGTATACATTTGTCACTATCAATTAAAATATGCTTCTATATTGCATGGCACTGAATATACTTTTTTGAGTATGAGTTAGAGATGGTTCCGCTTTTATATAAACTGCTTTTATATAGAATCTCAAGGCAAGGAGACAGCCCAGAAATTCTTTAAGTGATGGTACAAAAATTGTTTCCTAACTAAATGCAGTTACCGTAAATAAAAAAGTAAACCTTAAAAAATATACACTCTGTATTGAACTGCTGCCAATAATCATGAGGAAAAATATCTCTCCTGGCAACATAACCATTGTGTTTTGTAAGTGCCCGTTTGTGGCCTTGTATGTATATCGGCAGATGTCTTTCCTTTATCCTGCTGTACTGAAAATGTTCAAATAAAGACAGAGTAAGTGTGCCAATAGAGTGCCAATAGTGTAACAAGAGCTGCTAAAACAGTCAGTGTATCGAATGCAGTTTTATTTATTTATTCTAATTTTCTTGTATTCTGTGTGGCCACTTGATATATAACAATGGGTTTGATCTGTTTTTTTGTAAGTACAGTCTTCAAAGCAGAACAAAAACCCTGTAAAAAAAAAGTTAAAAGAGAAAGGAAAAAATCTTGCCAATGGTATATAGTGTTTTCAGTCAGCAAACAGCGATCTTTGCACAATTTGGTCATCCACGCACTGGGCTAAATAGGGTTGATATTTTATATCTTTCATATGAAAGATATAAAGGGTGATTGCATATTGCACAGAATAATCCCTCTTCTGTTGATATTTTTATGCCCCCCTTCTCCTATTCACCACAGAGTTCTGGTCATTTTTTCCTTTCTGCATGCCAAACTTTACCCATGCCAAAAACCAGTGGCCACTTTAGTGACAATCTACCAAATTATCATCAACATCAGTGTAATCACATTCATCATATGTATCTCAGGCTCCACCTGCACTGATGTGCATGTCAGTTTGGTAGGATTAGGACTGCACTGTCTCAATGATTCGGTTTGGGATTAGGCTGCTTTCCAGCTCCTAGTACTTTATTCAGAATAAGGCCAAAATCAGGATTTGGCTCGGGCCACCTGAATCCAGCAACATTTTGTTCATGCATGATGCAAGACAGGGACTTAAGTGGGCCTTTTCAAGCCACTAAAAATAGCCAATACCAAGTCACCCGAACTTCCACAAATGCATTTTTAACTGTAATGTTTCTCTGACTATATATATATATATTTGTTTTTGTTGGTTTGTTGTTGTTGTAAGGGGCAATTTGAATGGAGAAAGCTGAATACATTTATAACATACATATCGAATGTTTAAAATTGTTTACTAAAGTTTTGGCTGTTTACTATATTACAAATTGGTTTCAAGATGTATAAAAGTAAAGGAGTCATTTACTAAGTGCCGGGTAGGATGCTAATGAAAAAAATCTGACCACCATGTTTTGCTTGCCCCCTTCACTTGTCTGAATTTAAGTTCTATATACCCAACCTCCCACATCTTACCTATCCCCTAACTTTAGGGTCGTTTTAGCCCCTAGTGTCGCCCTGAGGCGGCCTAGGGGATGCTGTCCCCCTCGCCCCTCCATGCCTAGATTTTTTTCGTGTTGCAGGGGGGCGCATTGCTAGCTCAGAGAGCGCAATACTGCTCTCTGCACTAGAGATGCCAAACTTTCAACTAAAAAATTGGATTTGGGGCTCTTTAATTTACCAGGAGTATCTTTTTTCTGCCCCTGGTAACTTCAGGGGTGCTAGCGCCTGAGGCGATTTTCTCAGCTTGCCTCATTGCAGCAGCATCCCTAACTAACTTGTGCATTATTCAGACATGCAATTAGGGGAGCACTGGGGGACACAGGACTGCCTACCCTATAGCTTAACTAGGTGGTAAGGACAGGGCTGCCTTGCCCCAACAGAGGTGCGCTCTCAGATTCCTCATCTGCCACTAGGAGCAGAACACAGCCAGACCCTGGATGCAAGTTCTTAAAATAGTATCAATGGGTGAGCTTGTGCTCTTTAATTGCTTCCAGGGTCATAATGGCGCATTAAGTAAAAGTCCCCTTAAGTGCTTAGTAGTGTCATATTAGTTATATTCAGTTAGCTCCATCAAAAAACGCACATTATAAGAGACAATTAACCCCCTACTTAATTACTTAATTATTCAGGGATACCAGAAGTCAACTCGGATTGACCTGTATAGACATGTAAAGCTTGTGGTTCCATACCTTTATCTTATTGTGCTTTGTGCTTTGAGTTATAATATCCTTGAAATTAGCGTGAACATATCTCTATATTCATACAGTATGTTTGTATGTAGACAAAAAACAGTCAGCATCTGGATATCTTCACAGCAGTGCACATTCCCCACCAGTCACTATCCACTGGAACTCAATAGAAAATCCATTTTGAATAGCACCACACTTCTTATATATTTGAAATGCCTTTATTGCAGACTTTAGGGCATTACAGCCTATGTTTGTATGTATACATACTGCAGTTCCCATGTATAAGTTTGCACTTCTGACCTGTGGTATCTGTGACGTAGCCTGACAATTATCACGTACTGAAGAAAAGCCTTTACATTGCATTTCAAGTTTTGGCTAATAGCAGCAAGAGAGGAAATGCTGTAAGCAGTATGGTGTTAAAGAATGTCAGCTTCAGGCAAGACATTTAGGGATGCCTACCTCCTGCCCTCCAGCTGTAGTAGAACCAAACTTCCCTTCACCTTGAATTGCAGTCCTACACAGCTTGGTGCTTAAGGTTATGTAGACATTACAGCATCAGATGACATCTTCAAATATTTCACATTCTCAAATAATACTTCATGATGACTTTCTAATAACTCTTTTAGTTAGATTTTAAATCTTAACCCTGTATATTTAGCTAAACTGGATAGCGTTTAGTGTTTTCCTGCCAACCAGAAACTACAACAAGTTTCTATTTTGTCCCATTAACCTTCATTTCCATTTACCATTATAATGTAACCTACCTTGGGGTGTTGGCTTTGTGCAATGTGAAGAAACTTGATTAGCATGTCAATCTGTTTTGCATGCGTCTTACAAGAGACATTCGTGCAACTTAGCAGTCAATGCTATGCTACGGGGCCACTATTAAAGTTCAGGAAAGCCAAACAAACACACCTCATGCCACTCAACAGGTGCTTATCGACTCAATTTGCAAAAAAGTATCCAAGATACTTCATTCGATTTCACTCTTTACCTTGTCACCAGCAATGCACGCAAATAAACAATTTAAAACGGATAAAATAACTGGGCTATATGGCATGAAAGATAATATGGATATTAAAGCTAATAAGCTATATTTGCAAAATGGCAGATGTTTCAGAGGATTCTTTAGCATACAAATGTGTCTACATAAATATTTCTGATAATAAGGTCCATTAAATGAACAGAAAATCTTCATACTTTAACTCCAGTGAGTAAATACAATGTTGTATTGCGTGACAAAAACAGCCCAGATGCCATAAACTAACATGTGAACAATCACTGACAAAAATGAGCAGTTGCCTCAGAGGTAATGATTAAATATTAAATTGCTATTTCGTTGCAGTAGCCCTATTTCTTCTAGTATTGCTCTATTATTGTTCCAATTCAATACAGAGTTGTGCGTCTGCCATCACACACAAATCAGTTTGTGCTGTGTGGATTTTTCTCATGAGTAACAGTTCCCACACCATATTTCTCATCTGACTCACTCATATACCTTGTCATCTAGGAAGTTACTTGGCAAGCTGATTTTTCTCACTAGTTAATCATAGCACTGAAGACACCCTTGTCATGTAATCCTTAAAGAAAGGATTCAGAAAGGGCCTCTGTAAAGGTGGCCATACAAAGGCTCATTTGCCTACCTAAGGTAGGTAATATTGGAGTAATCCAATCGTATGGCTCTAGGACCATATAATCAAATAACAAAGGAGGGAATAGGACCTGTTGGAGCGAGGACCGCATCAATAAGCCAAAGCAATCCCCAATCCTATGGTAAAATCAAACCTGCCCTATCAGCATCTGGCTAATTTTAGGCCACATATTGGTCAGGTAGGCCCATAGGGTCTCCCCATACATGTGCAGATAAACTGCGAATCTGTCTGCAGGACTCAAATCAGCAGCTTAAATCGGGCAGTGTATGGCCACCTTAACTCCTGTGCTTGATGCAAAACTGATTAAATGCTCCACTGTATGTTTATTGAGTGCATATATTTTTCTGCTCTATTCAAGATAAGATAATTGCTGACTCTTTAAAACACACTAAGAAAATCCCAATTAGCATTTCATTTATTACAATTAATATTTAGCAACCCGTGCTTTTTTTGCTTTAGGATAAAGACTGACAGAACAATTTAGTCACCTGCAATAGGTTAGTATGGGGAACTGCAAAATATTTTAGTTAAAACTCTAAGGGAAATTCAAAAAATGCTTTTGTGAGTAACTTAAAAAGATACAATTTTGTTAAAAAAAAAAAGCAAGAATAAATATTCTCAATGAGTTCCACTCTTCATAAATGGAAATGATATTTATACAGTGACAAGTACTGGTTCTACTTTAATATGCACGAGGGAAAAAAAACTTTGATAAATCTACCCCAATATTTTAACGTAAACTAGTACATGGATCCAAAATCTAATATATTTCCATACTTGAATGAGGGTGATTTACTTAGGAAGTGGGTAAATTTTACTGTGGTGAGCTCTAATTTCATAATTTGATAAATCTGCCCCTATGTCTTTAATGTCTTTATAAATGGTAATTGGTAATTTTTATGTATTTAATTATTCTCTAAGGTGCAGAGTTGAAGGCCAAATACATGTACATATTAACTTTGTCAAAATTATAACTATAAGGTGCCATAAAGAACAACAACAATTACTTTGATCACTGGATATTTAAGGTTTTACAATAATCTTACGCAAATTGGCAACAAAAACCAATGTAGTACAGTAATGGGATATGTGATTCGAGAACCTGTTACCCAGGAAGCTGCCAATTATGGCAAGGCCATCCTCATAGATTCCATTTTAATCACATAAAGAGTATTTAATCTTTCTCTGTTTGAAGGGGAACTCAAACACAATTTAAGATTTTTGAAAAGTAAACTTAATTACAAGTAACTTTGTAATATACATCAATTAAAAAATGGACAGCATCTTGTGATTTTTTTAATGTAATGGTTTGGAACAGTTAGCTAAGTCTGGCCCCCTGTTCTCCTGCTGATCTGACTGACTACTTTGAGACTCAAAAAAAATATTACAGTAGTTGACTGTCCCCAGCCTGCCTTCAGCCTGCAACCTCCAAATCCCACAATTTCCTGCACACATGATGTTAATAAGGAAAGGAACATTGCAGTGCAATGCATTGTGGGTTAGGTAGTTCCTGCATGCTATCTGTAAGCTGTGGAGAAGTTATTACAATTTGTAACATCCGTGTTTTAGTTCCTCCTCCCCTGCCAGGATTTCAAATGATGCAGAAAGAGAAGAACTGTTTTGCAGTTGGATTTCAGCACATAAAATTGTATTTAATCATTCTGTTTGATTACAGTGATAGGTTTATTAGGGGTTTCTGTTTTGTGTGTTTTGTTTTGGTTCGAAAGCCGGCGTTCCCCTTTAAATAAAACAATTATTTGTATTTGTCTTCAGATATAATTAACCCTTATTAGATTATGAAATATATTCTGTGCCAAAACATGAAAATTTGTCAACTACACGTAAGGTTTCTCAGGTTCAAGTAAGCCTGGCTATTAAGTTATTACAATTTGTAAAATCCGTGTTTTAGTCCCTCCTCCCCTGCCAGGATTTCAAATGATGCAGAAAGAGAAGAACTGTTTTGCAGTTGGATTTCAGCACATAAAATTGTATTTAATCATTCTGTTTGATTACAGTGATAGGTTTATTAGGGGTTTCTGTTTTGTGTGGGGCTCTTTATCATTTATAAAATTCATTATTTTAGTAGACTTAAGGTATGGAGATTCAAATTATGGAAAATTTATTTTATCTGGAAAAACCCATATCCTAAGTATTCTGGATAACAGGTGCCATATCTGTATTTTATATTGAATTTTTTTAAACAAAATATGTATGACAGCTATTCTGTGATAAGAAAAAGTTGTACATGAAGCTTTTTTCAAAGTGTTAGTGTGACTACAACTATAAAACAGGACATTTCACGGCCAGTTATTAAAAAAAAACTCCAGTGTGCTTGTATACAGGGGACTAATTACTGAACAATGGCATGTGTTTTTCTTCCTAATAACCGAAAGTGTTAAACCTAGTTCTGTTCAGCCTCTATTGTCTGTCGAAACCTCTTCACATGTAGTTCCTCCTAGGCATTCCAATGTGTCACAAACTGTGTGAAATCTACACTGGGGAACCAAAATCCCACCTTCCCAGAGACAGATCCCAAACAAATGTATGGCAACATTTTGCAGTCCATTTCAACTAAAGTGCAAGACAATGAAGCCCAAATATAAGAGATAAGGGATCTTTCTATAATTGAGATCTCCATACCCTAAGGGGCACATTTACTAACCCACGAACGGGCCGAATGCGTTCCATTGCGTTTTTTTCGTAATGATCGGTAATTTTGCGATTTTTTTCGTATTTTTTGCGTTTTTTTCAGCGTCTTTGCGATTTTTGCGTAAAAACGCAAGTTTTTCGTAGCCATTACGAAAGTTGCGCAAAGTCGCGATTTTTTCGTAGCGTTAAAACTTGCGCGAAACGTCGCGCCTTTTAAGTTTTAGCGCTACGAAAAAGGCGCGACTTTGCGCGCAAGTGTTAACGCTACGAAAAAATCGCGACTTTGCGCAACTTTCGTAATGGCTACGAAAAACTCGCGTTTTTACGAAAAAATCGTAAAGACGCCGAAAAAATCGCAAAAATACGAAAAAGTCACAAAATGTTCGTTTCCAATCGGAATTTTTCCAATTCGGATTCGAAATCATGTCTTAGTAAATCAGCCCCTAAATCTACTTAAAAATCATGTAAACATTACACGATTGTTTAGCCTCCAATAAGGAGGGATTCTGTCTTTGTTGGGATGAAGTACAAGATACAGATTTATTATTAGAAATAAAATCATTTTTTTTAAAAATGTAAGTTGTTTAATTGAAAGGGAGTCTATGGGAGATGACCTTCTTGTAGTTCAGAACTTTCTGGACAACAGGTTTCTGAATAGTGGAACCCATACTTGTATTCATAATATTTAAACCATGTTTTTAGTCATTTGTCGCAATATAACTAACAAAAGTATTTATAATCATTATAATATGTTTCTACATTGTTCAGATTTATTCTCCATTTTTTCCTACAGTATCCAGAATATATGTATACATGCAGTGAACTGACAAATTTCTTTCCAGGGAGAAAAAAGTTTTCGATAAAGCAGCCACCATGTTTGTTTCCAGTATTACACATGTACTGGTCCATGGTACAGCTAAGATTCCTTTTTTTATCAAAAAATAAATGTAAGCCATTTAGCAATTTTCTGGCTATGGAATTAAGCTTGGAATCATGCAATATTTTCAAGGAGATAATGTTTGCATTTTTATTAGATTATGAAATATATTCTGTGCCAAACACATGAAATTTTGTCAACTACAAGGAAGGTTTCTCAGGTTCAAGTAAGCCTGGCTATTAAGTGATTTGGTACTTTTAACATTTTGTTATCTGTTCACTGCCAGCAGCCAAAGCCTAGGACCCATTTTGCATTTCTGCTAAATGTGACTCAGAACATGGTGATGGATTTTCTGGGTGCGGCTTACAGACATGCAGACATCAGCTAAAATGGATGAGAAAAAACATACAAGCTATCTGTGGCTTAAAATGCTAAGAGCCGTGATTTAGCAAGGTGGGGGTGGATATGCATAGTTGTCACAGAACTACATACCTGTAACATAATGTGCAGAGGAGCTAAAATATCACCAAGTCTAACATTGTCTTAAACTAATCTGTGTACACATATGGAGATATTTAAAATCTCTGCACTTTTAGCTGTAAACTTGATGGCTGAATAAACAAAATTAGTAATTAAAAAGTCATTTTATATATAAAACAGTGCTTAGCAATGTGATTTGTGTCACATAATTCACTGAAACCTGCTTATTTCAATAAATAAAGTACCTCCTGTTGTTGGTCATCAGAATCAATGGTGACTTATAATACCCTCATATTTTGCAACAGGGGATACATTATTGCCTATATATTTGTCTATTTATTTAACCAGCCAATAAAGCTTTGCAATAAAGCTTTCCCATCTTCCTATCTTAAAGCATAAAGTCTTCTTGTACATCTTTTATGCCCCCATCGACTTTGTCATGATATATTTTAAGCTGTTGTTTTTAGCTTCTTTCTGACTTCTTTATCCATATTAAGGTCTTTCGTGGAGGATTTAACCCTGGAATCTATAAACCCTTCTATTAATCTTTCATGTGAATAGACTTTTGTGCATTGGCTACTGTGGGGCTGGCTCCCCAGGGTGTGGAGCTTGGAGTAATGGCAGGGAGGCTCAGCCTCACGAACAGGGAGAAAGCCTATTTGGTCAATTAGATACACTTGAAACTCAGCTTGAAGGTCATTTAGGGTAAGATTTGGGATGGAAACGTAAAACTTATAATTGAATGATGCACCAGTGTGTATTATTGTGTATCTGTAACCTTGTTATAGGCTAAGGGGGACCCTGATCATATGTTGGACCAGCGAGGTGGGCATGAACTGGTCCAACTGCTACTGCTCTAATGTTATCTTTATGCTATTAATTTAACAGGGTGATCAGTACTGCTGCTCCATTCATATAGTTTAATGCATAGGAAGAGACTGTCCTAAGTGGACAAAAGGCTGACCCCTTATGTATTAAGGTCTATTAAATGTATCATATGTTCACTACAAGCATGAATAAAGTTAATTATGTGATGTTTGGAGTCTCCAAAGAGTAGTTTCCCAATACTGAAATTTTTTTTTCTAATTTTTAGCTATTTACCAAATTCTACAATTCTGCTACAAAACTTTTTGTATGCGGAAGGTATATGCTTCCCTCTAGGCTGTATGCAACAAGAAGATCAAACAGAATGTGCCCTAATGCAGAAATCCCTGAGAGCATCATTCTTGTGAATGCACATTATCAGTGAGAGTCTGACACCTATCCTTCAGCCAATAACCTAACCTGATAACCTACTGACCTCTGCAATTTGTAGACTGCCTGCCATTATGAAGAGGCCTTAAAAGTTTTACTTGAAGTGAAACTATAATTCCCAAGCATTCTGTTGGTTGTGCTGGTTCTCGCGTATCCAGAGAATGCAAAAACTAACACTACAAAACAATAATAAAGCATGTTGATTTTTTTTTTCCAGATCATCAGGTCATCTCTTTAAAACTGGACACCTATATAAAGCGCTCGTAGTGGTGGGTTTACAACTAATCATAGCCTCCAACCTTCTCCTCTACACAAATGCAGACAGTAAGAGCAACCACAAACAAGGTTAATCCGATGGAGGGTGGCAATATGTTAGGGACTCCCTACTCCAGTGAATTAAATCTTTTCCCTCAGGCTGGGAAGTAAGATCTGGCATGACACTGTTATAGGAAGATGCCCAGGATTTGTTTTTTTCTTTTTTTTTTTACGAAAGAGGAGCGCTGGCCTGGGGGGAAAGCTTAATTCACCGGGGGTGATTAACATATTCATACCCCAATTAATGTTTGTCCTTAAACACATGGGTGGTTTTTTTTGCGCATTTTGTGCACCCATGTATAAGAACCCTTAAGTTTATCACAATATAAAGATTACCAAGATGTATTCAAATAACCACTGCAGTGGGGAATATATTCATTAAATTGTCCTGAGATAATCATATATATGGCAGGTCTGTTTTTTGTTGTTTTGTGTTAAAAGGGTTTATAAACCTTTCATAGAAAACTTATTCCACCCAAAGTTTGCTGGACTACTACTCCCAGCATTCTCCATTCTGTTATCATTGGTTTCAATAAAGTTGTAGTTCAGCAACCACAGAAACCAGTTACCAAAGTAAAACTACACTGTAAATCTTTTAAGGTTCAGCAATTAATGCCGAGAATAAGAATCCTGCACCCTCTGTTTAAACTTGATTCTCTCTCTTTTGACCAAGTCCAAGATCATCATCCCAGACACTATTTTATAGCTCTGAGCTCAATATATCTTCCTTGAAAAAGTTAATTACAGTGCAATATTAGCAAGCAGAGATTGGATCAACAGTTATTTTTTGCTGGCCTGAAGCTCAGTTGCAGCAGCAGCTGCAATTTAGTAATTGTACTTACTTATATTGTAGGCATTTTCCAGTCTGAATCACTGAGTTGCTGACTAAATGCCCCATGTCAAATAAAGAAACCATGCAGGGACTGGGTGGTCAGGAGATCTGACAGTGATTCAAATCTCCCTTTAGGCTAATGCCACACTTGGCGGATTCATGGCCTGTGGATAAGCGCAGGCTGAGAATCTGCCCTACACTTCAAAAACCTGATTGTTGTGCCTGCACCTTGAACCATTGCGTTAGCCCGGGTGCTGGCACACTAAGAGGAATTCATCATGAAACTGCATACATAAGAAGTTTCGTGCAGAATTCTGCTTTGTGTGCCTACACCCTGGCCAACACAATGGCTCCAGGTGCAGCACAATAATCGGATTTTTGAAGCATGGGGCAGATAAGCACAAGCACCTTTCCACCGGCAGCGGTTAGTTGCCCGCGGCATCTATTGGGGGGCGACTAACTCGCTCCGTGGGACATTAGCCTTAGGCAAAAATAAGTTTTATTGTTTTCTATGAGGCAAGGCACATTCTTTATATTGTACTACAGACTGCCTCTCAAGGAATTAATGGAATCATTTAGTTGCTAAAGCAAAAACCTAATGATATGAGTTACCATTTTTCCATAACCTTTGGGGTGAATTCTTTATTATTTGCTTAGATTGTAAGCTCTACGGGGCAGGGATCTCCTTCCTCTTGTCTCTTAGACAAATTCGACTTGGTTTAGTTTTCATCTGATTTGATTTTCATTTCAAGAGCTTCAGTAAATTAGCAGGGTCTCAGAAACCCCCCTAAAGTCCTTAAATGGGAAATCTCAGGTGCAGATCTGGATCTTTCTGGTATGACCCCCAACAGGGCTAAACCCCACAACCAATCATTAGTTTTACTACTGCAGGTGGCTACTAATAGATTCTATTGTTTCCTAAGAGCCCAAATCCTCTTTAGCATGAGGTCATCAACTTACTGGGTCTTCTCATTCCCATGGCCCCGAAAAAGTCATGTTTAGTATATTTCAGTAAATCATAGGGTCCTACAAAATATAATACTGGGGTTCTAAAAAATAGCCATACTTCATATAGTCTGTACCATAGGAAACAATGTAATGTATTTGTAGCCAGCCACACTTAAATTCTTCCAAAATAATCATTTTAAATAACCGTGTATGGTTTTTATATATGGTACTTAGCCAGTAAAAAGTAGAAAATTGACAGTTCTTTGCATGAATTTGGTTTCAGGTTTTATATAGGGTGAGTTTCTCATTCCTCGGGCTTTCTAATCATTAGCAATTGGTCCCGCCAGAAAAGCGCATAATTAATTACAATTCAACAATGTTGAATCCATTATATAGCAAAGTCATAACCGAGTTATTTACATCAGGCGCATGATTAGCGGAGATGCCATATGTCTTTTTAAGGTGGCTTGCGCTTTGCGCCAGCTCCATTATTTTTATATATATATATATATATATATACACACACACACACACACACATATATATATATATATATATATATATATATATATTTTACACTGCATTTTTTTAAGTTGACTCGAATACAATAACAAGGAGCGCACAATAAAGTTTTTGGCTTTCCTATCCATTTATCTGTATATACATATGTATTTTCTATATGTAAATAACCTAGGCAGTAACTAAGCTGCATACAGCATAGATAATGTACCCACGAATTGATATATTCTTGTTTACTTATTTCTAGTCAACTTGTTTACTGCGTCCTATCGACAGCGTTAGTTTGGTGTACTGGGAGCTGTAAGTAAACTATAATAGATCTTTAGTGAGCATTGCTTATAAGAGTTCGATAGGACAAAACTTTATTTGTGCCTATGTATATGCAGCACAAAAAGTGTCAAGCAGTTTTCAGATTTTTTGGTCTAAGCCCCAAAAAAAAAAGTACAAAAAAATCCCTACCTTGGCCCATCATAAAGTTTTATAAATATAAGACATAGCCGTTATAAACCATTTATCTTTCCTTAAAAAAAAAGGCTGACAGTGAATAATAACCTTTTAACCCTAATTTCTCCTGCAGGCTGGACCCCCACTCTGTGTTACCAAACAGCCCTAAGGTTGGGGAACCACTGGGCTAAAGTCACTGATGGAGACTGGACATGTAGGGATGGAATTAGTGAGGAGCCTGTGGGCTTTTAACGCTCATTAAAGCAACAGATGGCAGGTGAAGTGCAGATTCAGCTGCGCACAGAAACCTCAGCGCGCCCTTGTAAATATGTATGAGCCAAGATCGCTGTTTACTCAGCAATGACTAAATCATTTCATTTGCATCCCCAGAACATTAAATGGCACCTTACCCACACAGGGAATACTTCGCAGGATGGGATACGGCCGCAACTGCAGCGTCTTTTTTGGTGGGAAATATATGGAGTAATTTGATTTATTTGGCCCCTAGGAAAACAGATAACGCTTCTTTCTGCTCAGCTGCTGCTTTGGTGGTGGAAGGCCAGACAGATTTGTTAGCAGTGAATATAAATTAAGGGAGGGGGGGGTCAAATAAATCACTTAGGAAAATATGTACATAAATCTATTAATTTGCCAACAAGAGTTGACTTGAGAGCTAAGAGAATTAGTTACATGCAGAGCATGCATGCACTTTTGTACATGAAGGCAGAAACCGTCGCCTTGTAAAGTTACTTAACGAGTTAAACTTTAGTATAGATTGGAAAACTGGAGAAACCGAATTTACAAATAAGCTTAACTAGTTATGTCCTTACTAAATGTTTGGAAGGTCCAGTTTAAAACTTCTCCCATAGACAGATGCACAGGGGGCAGATTTATCAAAGTGAGAGATTAGAGCTCACCACAGAAAAGCTAGAGTTCACCTTTTGATAAATACGATAAAAATACCATGGGATGAATAGAGAATGAGTGGTGAGCTCTAATCTCACATTTTGAAAAATCTGCCCAGTAGGCCAAATGAAAGATGGTGGATATATAGCTTTTGAAAGCGGTGTTAGTCAGACATAGGCTGCAATTAAAACCTCAAAGCAAAAACCAATTACTTATAGGGATTTAAAGGAAAACACTTGGGTTCGGGTTAGAACAAACCGACAGCAAATTGTTTTTAAAAAAAAATACATTGTGTAGAAAACAGGAGTCTTAAGATACATTCCTCATAGAAAATTTATTGAGTATGTCGTTTTACTTTCATGTCAAAGTCTTTAGAAACCCAGTAAAACAATTCTAAAGTATTTGTTGTTGATATGTTAAACAATTCACAGTAAATATGAGCCAGAAAAAAAAGGCGATTTCACATGGAGGAAAAAAAAAAAAATACATACTATAAATTAAAAGAAAACAAAATAAAAGTCCTGTTTGCGACCCGCACAGCTCTTTTGAAAAGTCAAGTCTAAAAAAAAAAAAATATGCAAACGATAAAATCTACAGTTTTGGATAAAACCCAAGGAAATCTTGAGCGTGTCATTAAAACGTGTAAACATGTTATGGTTAAGATCGTCCCGACTTGTACAACTGAAGGTACCAGGTACGTGTAAATGGGATAAAGAACACCTGGAACCTCTGGATTTTAAAAGCCCCAACACATAATCCCCCCCCCAACAAAAAGTACATAAAATATTGTGCTCTATAAAGGAAGTTTGCGCAAACTTTTGTACAAAATACACCCTTGATTCATTGTCCTCAAGTGGGTCTTTTTTTAATTCAGTCTGATACTTGCCAGGCAAGCAAAGCGTCTTTAGAAAAGAGCAGAAGCAAAAGTGTTATATGTGAGTGAGCGGTACAGTGCCATTGGGGCCAGCTGCGCTCTGGTAATGTTGGTGTACACTGTGCAGTCTGCTACTCTGAAGGGAAGAAGGGTCGCTGGCATCTCCACCTGGGGGCAGGTACATGCTGATCATATCTCGCAGGTCTCCCAGGCAGGCCCTTTGCGTGTGGGAGGTGATGGCTGGAGGGGGGGAGCTGGGTTCGGATTTCACCACTGAGCCCATAGAGCCCAAACTCATGACCGTGGAGCTCTGCTGGTTGTAGGCAGGGGACATGCTATAGGTAGAGGCAGCAGCATTCATGTAAGTTTGCGCGGAGGACATCATTGGGCTGTACTGCAGGCCGCCCATGTCATACCTGTGCTGGATCTGCTGCATCTGGGGGCTGTTCATCCCAGGGTGCTGGCTGTAGCCCAGCTGGTCCTGCATCAGGGAATAAGCCCCATTAGTCCAGCCATTCATGTGAGCATAAGTGTCTATCCTCTGGCCAACACCAACACTGCTGGCCACCGGGCTAACTCCTGGAGCCAAAAGGTTGCCAGGCAGGGAATACTTGTCCTTTTTCAGGAGGGTCTTGGTCTTCCTGCGGGGTCTGTACTTGTAATCCGGGTACTCCTTCATATGGACTGCTCTCAGCCTCTTGGCCTCGTCGATGAAGGGTCTTTTCTCGGAATCGCTCAACAACTTCCAGTCAGCCCCCAGCCTCTTACTGATCTCCGAGTTGTGCATCTTGGGGTTCTCCTGGGCCATCTTTCTCCGCTGGCCCCGGGACCACACCATAAACGCGTTCATCGGCCGTTTCACCCGCTCCTGATCCGGGATAGAAGCATTGCCTTTGCCCCCTGGGGTGCCGGGGCCCCCGTTCGGTGCATTGCTCTGCTGCACCGGGCTCTTGAGGTCTGTGTCCAACATGCTATACATCTGGAGCTGCAGGTGGAGGAGACACTGCACGGGAGAAAATGAAGCTGCTCTGCCACACAGATCCCGGCACAAACTTCCCTAACTCCTGCTCATGAACAAGTGCTTCTGGCCTGGCTGCTGTCTGCCTGTCCATTAATGCCCCATCCTCAGCCAATCACAGGCCGCGCTGCCAGTCCAGCCCCCCCTCCCCCGGCTCCTGTGGCGCATTAACCCTCCTCCCCGCTGGGCAGGTGTGATGCGCGCTAAAGCCTGCAGGGCTCCGCATCGGAAAAGGTTAATCCCTCTCGCTTATTTCATATTTTCTCTAGTTTCATTGGAAGAGATACATTCATAACCTGTATACTGCCCTGTCAGATCTTTCTATTAACCATTCCACTTATACAGAACTTATAGCGGGGCGTTTTATTTCTATTAAAAAAATTTCGCTTGTCGTGAACTTAGCGCAGCACATTCCATATCAATAGCTTTTTTCAATTGAACAGAACTTATAGCAGGACATGTATTTTCATTAACAATTCTACTGTACAGAACTTACAGCAGAACGTACCATTTTTGTTAAAATTCCTATTTCGAATGGCCGTTCTATTTGTATAGATCCTACACAGCAGAACGTTCTATTTCTATTAGCATTTCAACTTTGCACAGAAATTATAGCAGAACGTTTCATTTGGGGGCTGTTGCAGGACAAATCTAGCTGAGGGACTGCTGGTTAAAGTTTTAACTATATTAGCCGGTTCTAAGGGAGACATTATAGGTGGATATCTATAAAATCTGAAGAAATATAATAAGAACCAATAATAATAATAATATATAATAATAATAAAACCTGATGAAAATACCCTCATATCTGGGCCCTGCACATTCATATAATAGAAAGGTAGGTAAGACCAAAACGTCCCAAGGGGGGTCTTTGTGCTGCACAAGTGGCTGATATGAAAAAGTATTGTCATTAAGACTTTACTGAGTGACTTTTGTTTCCCTACAAGCTGCCCCTCATTGTTCAGTATATTGCCATTATAAGCGCAATGTTTGTGCATGTGGATGTGTTTGTAGCCCAGACCCAGGTCGGGAGTGTGGCTAAACTTGCTGTAAGGTGGCGGGATGTTTTGGGAGACTCCTTGAATGGAGCTTTTTGCCTGGGAAGGGAGGGCAGGTGTCACTGATGATGGACTTTTAGCTTTGGGAAGGGAGGGCAGGTGTCACTGTTAATGGACTTTTGTTTGCTCTTGGAAGGAGTCCGTGCAGGTAACAGCAGTTTCCGTTTCAAGCAAAACAACCAGAACAAGTCGGAGCGATGTTATCTGTGCGGCACACAAAGCTCTGGGCACTATGGGGGCTGGAGGCGCAGGGGGATTAGTCAGTTGGGGTATTTGCTCACATGCACCTGATCTCACTGGACACAGGCTGGGAAGCTATTTACTCACAATCTATATTCTGTGCTTCCACTGATCAATTCTAAATGATAGCCAAACCATAAGCCTGGCTAGAGACTGGGCAACCGCCGGTGTTATGGGAACTGCAGGCGCGTCCCCCCCCCATTCATTGGGAAAGTTAGAATTCCCCTATAATTTGACCGACGCTGATCCGCCTCCCTTAACTCTTGGCCAGTTGGCTGTTTTTCCAGTTGGCTGCAGGTGGGGGGATGGACTGGCGGGAGAATCTCTTTGCCATGGCAACATTAAGCCTTTGCCACTGAAAAGAAAGTTTGTGGGGGAGGTCAGAGTTGTCAATCACAGGGACCTATCCACCCCCACCCCCCGCAGCGCAGTCCCTCCCTCAGCTACCTGCTAGGCTGCCTGCAGTGGGGCCCTAACAAAGGGGCATGGGGGCTAGTATGGGGGCTAGTATGGGGGCTAGTATGGGGGCTAGTATGGGGGCTAGTATGGGACGTTTCCTGTTAGGAATGCCTGCAGCTTTGTGCCACCCTTTTCCCTCCTAGTCCGTGAGATAGGGGTACTTGTATTGGGTACATACTTTCTATTACCGGCCGTACATATACCGTCAGCTCTGCGCTCAGCACCAATGTATTGGAATAATTGCGCTCATTCATTATAAGGAGCAGTTTAGCGCCCGCAAAACTTCCCCAGCAAATCTATCTGTGCAGTTTATATTGGTGGCGCTATAAATTAATTCATTCTAACGGCAGAATGAGATACACACAGACAGTCTGATTATGACAGACAGGCAGAGCCTATAAACCAAGAGAAGACAGGTGGCTGAGGGAAAGCGATCATTATAGAATGATACAAACAGACGAGCAAATGCACCTGTTGCAGAACTTCCACATAGAAAACGAACTTTCTACTACCAAGCCAATGTTATGGATCAGCTCTGTTCATCCCAAATATACATTTCGACTTTTACAACTTGCACAACCTCGGCACCCTAACCAGGGCCTTGGGATGGGGAGAGTTTTAGTTTCAGCGATATCTGGACCACAAATTGCCCACTACTTGCATATGGTTTTTATACAAGCCACGCTGTCTGATCCAATAGTAATTTTGTGCCAAATTCATTCTAAGCGCTGTATAGCGCCCAGGAGAGGGAGATGTTGATAATTAGCCTATTAATAGCAGGGTTGCTTCATCCTGTCATTGTGACACATTGGATTTGGGCTGCCATGGAGTGGAACCAAAGAAAGCCCACCCAAATATGAATCCTGGAACAGATGTCCTCACCCCAGGCCCCTCAGAAATAACTCTCTGCCTATTCATCTCTTCCATGATCTACCTGCCTCTCCTCTGTCTGCCTCCAGCCCTAAGTTATTTGGACTCTGCATAGCAATATGTGATATAATCTTATGCTACACGCTGTTGCTCTTAGTTACGGTGTCTAATACATATACGCGTTGTATTCATTTTATTTGACCTTTCCAGCATATATCCAAATGTTCCTTAACGATACACAAAGAACTGAGCTTTTATATCAAAACACAAGAATAAATATTTTTAAATCACATTTTTTTATTGCAAAGCCGTGTAAGAATTGTTATTCCTTGTGTCTGATACATTTTTACAAACCATAGCATTGAACTAAAACGAATAAATGCCTAAATATATTCGCTTCTGTAGTGCTGAGCTAGATTTTCCCCTGTCAGGATTCATAAAGGGGCTCTTTGCTTGTGCCTCCCAGGGCTAAAATCTTATTCCCAGCCAATGTAGCACATTACAGGTGCTGGAATCACACACACATCCCCCCTTAGGGCTTTCCAGTTGAGAAAGCACTAATTAACACTTCCCCAATAATAAAATTAGCTAATCGTGTAATAATACATATTGTAGGAATTGGAGAAATTAGGTGACAAGCACAAGAGCAAAACAATGACTATATTCCATTAAATAAAAAAAAAAGTGCAGGGTGGTTCTTCTGCTGATGCAACTGGAATAATAATTAGTCCAACACAACAAGGAAGAGTCTCTAGCTCTCAGTACAAACTTACTGCAAAGAAAACTTTCCATCTGAGATGGAAGTACAATTAGTTTTAATGTAACATATACATGTAAAGTAGCGAATTATAAACCATTAGAATGTTTCCATTAAGAATGGAAGAATCAGTTTGCAACAATATTCTCCATTATCGACGGAGAATAAAAAAAAAAAGATAAGAGAGAATTTTCTCTTGTGGTTGTTTCAGGTCCCAATTTGAAAGTCACCAAAATACAAAGTAGTGAAAACCTTTGTTTAGATTAGAAAGTCTTAACAAAAACATTTTTTTTTTCAATGTGTGCAGTAACTTTTATTTATATATTGATGCAATGCCATTATACTAAATGCACGCAACTGGTTTTGTCCCATAGTCACTAAATGATACAGAGGGGAGACCCTCTCTCTAATCGTTTCTCTTTCTATCCAAACATCCGGACGCTGGGGAGTTTGCTTGGTCGCACCAAAAGAAAGAGCAGAAACAATAATACAATGAATGTATTTAAATATATAAATTAAGACAAAATAAACCGAGTCACGGTTAAAAACCCCAAGTATTGCAGTTTATTTTTTGCTGAGGCTATTACAGTATTTGCTTCTCCTTTTCTTTGCATTTTGGTGTAATTGCTGTAATTAATTAACGGTGCCCATGTAGAGAAAATTGTTTTTTATTCCGCTATCTGGAAAGTAAATTAAACGCATTAATAGATCTGGACATTTTTGTTAGCAAGGGTGTTGAGTTTAAAATGACATCAAAAGAGAAAAAAAAAATAGATTAATTAATTATCCGCTCTGGAAAAGAGGTAATTTCTCTGGGGTATAAAATTCGTAGAGATGTCAGTGATGAAGATGGGAGCTTATCCCTGTGCCCAAACCCCGTCAAACACAGGGCATACATATTATTATAAGTTTAAAGAAATTATTATACACAGTAAAGAAATCAATATTTCAAGTGCGCCTTGAATAAAAACTCTGATATTATTTATTCTTATACCGCAAACTTTTAACCCAATATAATGATAGTTTTAACTTAAGTGATTCCATCCTACGAGAATAAAATCAATAGGGGGTTTATATCAAACGTACTGGAATCATTTTTCATTGCAAACCCGAAGCCTGAAAACATATTTAATTTTAATTAAAATACTATCAAGCATAGAGGGCTGCCAGCTACTTACCCACAAGTTTCAATTAAACAGAATACGGTAATCTTCCAGTTCTTTGTTAGAAAACCACTGTAAAACGATGAATATTGGAGATTCCTAATAATGCGTGATACAAGTATATTAGTGATAGATAAATCAAGCGGACGATCAACAAAATCGCATGTTAAGGACTACATAATAACCTTTTTCGGAACAACGATAAAAGCGTTCGTGTTGCAAGGTCGCCCCCTATCAAAAATAATGTGAAATGCACTAATTCGTACGTTTTACATGGATCTTAGCATCCCACTTGTTCTGAAACGTAATTTTAATTACAAGCGGTACATGGATTTCTTTAGAATTGCTTTTCGCTATACACACATTTTCTACTATCCATTTTTTTATATTTAAACATGTCTTGAATTTATTTTCGAACTCAATGCATCCCATGCATATCTTCTGAAAAAAAGTTGTCTAAAACTAAAAATGAATAATTAGCACATAAGAGCACATGATTTAAAACGTACCTTTCTAAAATTTATTTAAAACTAAATTATTTCTTTAAACGACCCACTATCCCCATGATGACAGACCTCTTGTAGTTTTTGAGTCCCTTTTCTTTTCTTTTTTTTTTTTTTAACAAAGCGTAGCTTGTTCTCATACTGGGGAAACAGCACTAGCGGCCAAATTTCTTAATTAGCAAGTTCCTTAACGCTGGTCATTCAGGTGTTCTGCTGGAATTTGTTTATTAGGTTAAGACACACTGATCCTCTGCTAATCCCCCCAGCATTAATAGGGACATCAGCAGGGGAGGGATTGCTATAACATGGCTGCTTGTTAATAAGGATTATTTTTACAAACTACTAATTATCAGCCTTGTAATAAAGACCACCAGCACTGGGAAGCCCAGCAAGGGAAGCACTGGAGGGCTATCCCTGAGGGTGCTGTGTGATGTCATATCAGTTCTTTGTGTGGGTAAAGTTGTGTGTATGTACATATGCATGTATGCAATTGTGTTTATTAAAGTATATATATACATCCCACTACAATATAATTTTTCTCTTTCAATATATCTATATATGCAGAAAAGTTATGGATGTTAGATGGAGCACGCAGGGCTGCTTGTTCATTCAAAATATGCTTTATTTGATCAGTCCATTAAAAACATGTAGAAAAACAACCCCCCAGCTTAACGCGTTTCATGGCCTATGCCACTTCATCAGAAGCTACTGATATAATATATCTATATATGATTTAATTTGAGATCTGCAAGCAATACCTTTGAATTAGTCTCCGACAGCAGTGCAGCAAACAATATTCCCCTCTGTTATCAGATATTGGGAGAAAATAATTACAGATATAAGTGAATACATATTTAATATCACATATATAATATATATATGTATGTTGCTCTGTATCAGTCTAGTATGAATCATATTTAGAAAAAAGTTAGAGTTTCTCTTCTACTTTTTGCTGTATATAATGTATATATATATATATAAATGTAATATATATATATATGTATATATATATATATATATATATATATATATATATATATATATATATATATATATATAATGTAATATATATATAAAAATATTACATCTTATCTCATATTTCTGCATAGGCAGGAAATCCACTCTACAAACTGACAGTAGGTCACCCCACACTTCAGCTTGCAAAAATGACCCAAACATAATAAAGTAAAATCAATAGCAGGGCTCAGACACAGCCTTTGAATGCTGTACTGTCATGCAGACATGAAAATGAAACAAATAAATAAATACTTATATGCAGTTTATTAAAGAGCTGTTCATGCTTGAGGTGTGTCTAATTCATGTCTTTCCTTTATATCTCTACTTCCAATTCATGTATCAGAGCACAATTTGCACTTCTCTAAACATATAACCAGTATAGGCACACCTACCTATTTACCTACCATCTATAAACCTTCTATACATTTTCTATAGCATGCAGGGAAATATTTTACATACCTTATAATTACATTTCCACTATTTATTGATTTAAAAAATGTTGAGATGTTTTTCTCTGGGTCATTATGTATTAGGCAGCCCCTATAATTAGTGTATCTAAGTCTCTAATTATTTTGAAATAACACCTTTATTAGCATTACATAATCATTTTTTAAAAATACAAGTTTCTCTCTCTAATGAAAATCTAATTTCATGTTACATGTCCTTGCTGAGTTAATCATAATATCTAAGGCCTACTAAATTAGGTTTCTTAAGGGCTTTATAGGATAAATAATGAAATTATATTCTGTGTTAATTGACATGATAAAAGCACAAATGAGCCTTTTTCTTTGAGAACACATAACAGTTGCTATATAAAGCATCCCAGGCAGTGAAAGGAGGTTCGAGCAAATGAATAGTCATTACTACCTTCAATAATGTGGCTCTTTTGATCAGAAAGAAATTAGCTGCACAGAACAGACAATACAGTCCTGCCCTGCAATAGGGAGAAAATTAGATAGCACGGCTTACTTTGCACCTATTTCTATAAACTATACAGCTTCTTACTTTTCAATTACAGCTGTTCATTTGAAGAGCATCTAGAAAATATGTGACTGCTGGGTGCCAAGCAGCCATGTGCAGAGAACTGTGCGGGCCATTATTGGAGAATTTTTATTTTTCATTTGGGAACACATGCCAAATATATCAGAATATGCCAAATTATGTTTAAAAAAGCAGCATATTGGTGTCTAAAAAAATAGTATGTTATTATTATAATGAACACATATTTACTGTATATAGTGCCAATATATTCTGAGGTGCTGTACAATAAATGGGTGTATACATTAAACATGCAGATTACATAAAAATTACAATAGATAACTGATACAAGGAGTAAAAATTGTCCCTGTTCAAAAGAGCTTACAACCTACAAATAAGAAATCCAATTTTTGTTTCCTATGCTCACACAAAATGCCCCTATTACTAATACATCTATATGGGCAGAAATGCTTGAGAAAGGTCCCGATGGGGACCGAAACGTAACGTTGGCTGTTCATGCGTTTTTAATACACAATTGATTGTTTTTGGAATATAACTCGGTGTTGCTGGTCTTTTTTGTATATATATATATATATATATATATATATATATATGTGTGTGTGTGTCCTGAAGACGGCTTGTGTCTAAGCCAAAACATTAAATCAAACAGCATTTTTTTTGCTTCATAAAAGTCCTGAGAGTTTGTTTGTGTTTACTATATATATATATATATATTTATATACAAACATACACATATACATACCCAGATAGATAGATAGATTTTGTCAAATTTAGCCAACCTTACCAAAACCAGACTGGTTGCTCTGTTATGTCCAAGAACCTATAATTTAGATCCTTCTTAAGTGTAAAGCTTTAGACCTTCAGGCAATGGGCATTAGTTTAAACCAGATTTTTGGTCCTGGTGGGAATCATTGCAATACCAGTGATATATGAACAGACTTTAAATAGGTTTACCTGCATTGTAGGCATTCCCTTCAGGATAACGTACCATGGAAATATTAATATAATGAACAGAGATACCTAATGGGAATGAATAAGACAAAAAAGTGAATATTATTATAAGGCTCAACAGTAATAATGAAAAACATACATTAAAACATATTAAGGTATAGGATCTATTATAAAGAAAGCTCAGGGCCCTTTTTTGTTACTCCCCATACTTGGTCTACTAAAAATCATTTAAGAATTAAATAACCCCAATAGGATTGTTTTGCAGCTTAGTTATCATCATGTACAGTACTGTTATATTTTTACAAGAAAAACGAGATGGCTATCCGGATAGCTTCTGGCATGACAGAGACCTTCTAGAGACACTGCTGTAGTTAATGTATTTTATTTTTTTATCTTTTTTTTTATATTGTATTTGAGACTTTAATCTATCACATTTCTTATCATCATTGCAAATGTAACCAGTCTCCACAAAGTAAATGACCATAAACCTGCAACTGAATTGAATGGGGGTTCCTATAAATGAACAGAAAAGGCTAAAGCCTGGAAAGATCTACCTGTTGGTCAGGGCAAGCTTTTCAATCATAGTATTCCATGCTTGGGCAGTGGCGCTGCCTAATTAATTTCTGACTAAGCATCAAACATTGTTTTGGGCTCATATATGGTTCATTAGAGGCCAAATCAGCTGCTAGTGTCTGCCCGTGTATAGTTCAGTAACTCATGGCAGACAGCAGTAGATACATTAAGCTGTTGTGGTAGCATTAGTATGGTGAAAACAAAGTAATATTATTTGGAATATTAAATTACAAGGCTCACCTCAACAAAAACAAAAAGCAGTAAGATGTTTTAAAGCAGAAAATAAATAATTAGGCGAGGTAGACCAGGCTGCCATTCTCTGAAAAGTCAGACAGAGCAGTAAAGATAACAACATGTCAAAATATTATCTACTTTGGGACATCCAAGAATCCTGATCACAGAAATTGTTAAGAACTAAAAAAATGTTTTGTTTGGCTCAAACTACACAGAGAATAGATTCTGAGAATAACAGTATTCAGAATGTGTTATAATCTACAATAACCCAATATACTGAGACTTTGTTGCAGTTAAAATTTTTCAATTTTCTGTGAAGTAGATGCAGGAATTCTTGTTTATAAGAGCAAAAAACATGTTTTCAGTACATTTCCCTTGGATAAGACTTGCCCATCTGATGATAAAGAAGCATGCTGCTTACCTTTCCACCAGAGATCCTTTAACTTTAGTCACCCCTAGAACAAGATTGCTGTAATAAACTATAGCACCTCAGTATACATAGGGTTTCACCTTTTCTACTGCATTCCTGTGTGGTGACTGTCTTTCATGCTATTGGATCTTTGTTGGCTATTGCCAGCCCTATCTCTACATTTCTCTACCTTCTGCAGGCTAAAAAATGCATTAAGGTTTCAGTTTCCTGGTTCATAATACTTAAAAGACAAAGGTACAGGGTGGTTGAGGCCTCTGGGAATTGTAGTTCACTACGGGAAAATGCTTGTGGGAATGCTGTACTTAGGGACATGCTACAGAGGTTTTTGGGAATGCTGTTCTTTTTTTTATATAGTTGTTTCTAAACTTTCTGATGGATTGGACAAGAGAAAAATCAATAGCTTTATGTCTGTTCTAAACGGCAAACTGCACATTTTTCCATCAGGTAACTTTAAGTATGTTGGGATTTTATGTTCACAGCAACTGGGTGGGTTAAAGTTTGTCATCTTCACCAGTAGTCCTATATTTGGTCTATGTCCTACTTGTCACATAAATTGACAACCTGAATGGGCAGATGGGTTTGTGAAGAATACTTTGGTTGTAATACAAAGTGACCTTTATTGTTCCACACCAGAATGGAGGAATAGACATAACCCCACATATATATGTATCTGCTACAAATTACATGTTCTATTCATTTAAAATAATACTTTCCTTTCTGAAGAGAATGTAATGTTTGACTGTTGATTTGTTTCCAGGGGTTCACCTTTACTATAAAGCATTTCATTAGAAGTGTAGAGGAGTATTTAATATTCACAGTTGACACCTCTGGGCACAGGTGACGTTCATATTCCCAAAATATTGAATAACAGGATGATGTTCAGGCCATTAAAATGTCACATGACACCAGGGTTTGACACCTTCATGAGCTGTGCTGTCCATGTCTGATAAAAGGATCCAAACTGTGACTCAGTAGCTCCATTATTTGTCATCTGATATGTTTTGCTAGCATTATATTAAGTTTCATTTGCCAACAGTGGAAATGGTTTTCTTCAGGTTAGTTAAAGAATGATCAAAACATTATCTGTAAAGCAGTGGTAAGTTCACGTTTGAGATCCCTTCTATTGGGAGGGTTTTATTTCTCAGTTAAGGAAATGAAGTAGTAGCATAAACAAGAATGCATATGCAACATGAATCCATGCACATCTGTTTCATAGGGTCTAAATGGCAACCAAAAGTTCAAGCTAAAGCACTGGTCAATAATCTATCAACATTGGTGATAAATGTGAGCTTATCTGTGCCATATAAGAGAAGAATCATACTAATCACTAGTCCAGCACGAAAGGTTGCCATTGTTACTTTCTAAAGCAGTGATCCCCAACCAGTGGCTCAGGGGCAACATGTTGCTCCCCAACCCCTTGGATGTTGCTCTCAGTGCCCCCAAACCAGGGAGTTATTTTTGAATTCCTGACTTGGGGGCAAGTTTTGGTTGGATAAAAACAAGATTTCCTACCAAATAAAGCCCCCTGTAAGCTGATAGGGTGCATAGAGGCCCCTAATAGCCAATCACAGCCCTTATTTGGTTCCTCCATGAACTTTTATGGTGCTTATGTTGCTCCCCAAGTCTTTTTACATTTGACTGTGGCTCACAAGTAAGAAAGGTTGGGGATCCCTGTTCTAAAGGATTAAGCACAAACAAACTTCAGCTGTTTATGGTGGTTCTGGAGGATTGTACTTGAGGATAGACTCCTCCAAACTGTATTATTTTTGTTTTCTTCAGTCTCCCATTATAGGGTTGCCAATTTCAAACCTCAAGGACTGGGGCAGTTTATATCTGTAACATATAATCATATAAGTGGTACATTAGTTACACAAGTATATGAACCATAGGGGTATAATAAGTTTAATGGTTTATTTATATTGGAAACCAAAGTAACTTATAGAATCTGTCTTTAAGGGGGGGCATTTGTTAACATTCAGATTTTTGTGGTTTTATAGTGTTTTTTAAACCACTACTAAACTCATTTCCATCAATGTCAGTAATTTATCAAAAGATCTGGAATGAAAAAACATGACAAAAATAAGTAAGCGGCAAAAACGTCAAAACTGCAACTTTTTAGTTTTGTCACGTGTCTTTAAAAAAAAAAAAAAAAAAAAAAAAGAAACCCTGAAAACCACAAAGGAAAGAAAAATCTTTCAATTATAACAGGGACAAATGCCATTGACTTCTATATGATCTAGATATGTTTTAGATGTATGTATTTTACATTCAGATTTGTCGCATAATAAATCGCAACAAAATCATGGGTGTTCTGGTGTCAGAAAACCTGAACCAAAAAGATTGAGCATTAGTAAATGCCGCCCTAAGTGTTCATCAAAGCTGGATTGGATATTTTAAATGTACAGGTATGGGACCTGTTATCCAGAATGTTAGGGACCTGGGGTTTTCCGGATAATGGATCTTTCTGTAATTTGGATCTCCATACCTTACATCTGCTAAAAAATAATTGAAACATTAAACAGGATTGTTTTGCCTTTCAATAATGATTAATTATATCTTAGGCTCAAGTACAAGGTATTTTTTTTGTAATTACAGAGAAAAAGGAAGTATTTTTTAAAAATGTGAATTATTTCCTTAAAATGGAGTCTATGGGTGATGGCCTTTCCATAATTCAGAACTTTCTGGATAACGGGTTTACAGATAACGGGTCCCATATCTGTATTAATTATAGCCTAATTGTTAAACTAATAAGATAAGAAATCTAAACCATGGAACAAAAGACCAATTGACAATAATGTAAATATGTGAAAACTGGATATTGTAACAGAATATGATACAGTATACATTGTTTTCTACTTTGCAACAAGGTGAAACAAAGATAGCAATTAGAACAGAGGGGCATTTGCAGGAATGTTCCCTAAAATGTTTGAGACAATATACTTTATTTCCTATGTGTGCAAAGTAATTTTTGGGACAGAAAAGAATGGTCCAAACTGCTTAGATAATTATAGGACCTGCATTCCATATTGCCAATGGATACTTTTGTCTACTGACAAATCTGACAGAATACAGATAAGATTTGTTTCATACTTTGTTAATAGCAGCTGCTCAAAAGTCTGAAAGCACAGAATATTTTGTGCAGTGAACATGCTCTAACTGCACAGAAGCTTCCATGCAAAAGGTTTTCAGTCACGTGCAAAAACATAACATTTCTGGGCATTGTGGCAGAAATGATGGTTAAAACAGCAGGAGTAAAGGAAACTGATTAAATTGGCCAACTTTGTCTACCTGAGTTGACAAAGCTTAAAAGGTAGACATACAGAAATAAAAAGAGTGGGCAGAAATGATGGAGTAAGAAGTGCTGAGAGAAACGGTCTTGAGGATAAAGGACATTGACACATGAAGAAACAGACACCTGAGAAGGTGTAGCGCAACACATGACAGAGAGCCAGTACTCATGTGAAAGAGACAGGAACAAAGTTCATAATTTAACTGGTTCACCTTTTGGTATAAATATCACTCTAATTGGCATTAAGTAGTGCATCTGTGACAGGTCCAGAGGCATATTGTTAAGTTTCAGTTGGTGAGCCCAAGAATTATGTCATTTTCACTTGGTTTGAGTATATGCTACCTTGAGTTGTGCTCAGATGAGAAGTTAAATAATGATGATAATATAGCTTTAACTAGATCCTTATGGAGTATTCCTTAAATATTTGTTTTATCAGACCCATGTGAACCTAATTAGGCAAGGAAGGAATAGGAAGTTATGACCTTGGGCATTTATATTGTTCATGAAATATAATTTGGCTGCCCAGAATTGTATAGCAATGGGAGATAGAAAAGTCAGAATTCACAATGTTGCTGTATTATGTATTTCTTTAGCATGTGCGAGTAAAGCCTGGATGTGGGAGGAACACACACTAGGAACTAGCACATCAAAAAATCCAACTAATCTGACCCAATATTTCAGATTAAACAAACAAACAAAGTCATTCAGGGACAGCATGGTTTGGACAGCTTTTTTGTTATTTTATATGAAGAATCCCAGCTACAAACCATGCCCTGTCAGTTGACACTTGATTCCTTCTGACATTGGCCAAACATCAGAGCAACAAGAGTTTATAACTATTGAGTTGACTTCACTTAAGCCTATCAGCTGAGTGGGTGGAAACTAAAGCCAGATAAATACTCATATTAAGCCACCCCTCCAGGAAAATGCTGAGAGCTCAGTGAGCTGCAGATAAATAGAAAACCCAGAGTGACCCCTAAGGCATATTTTAAATATGCTTGCTCTAAAGAACTTGAAAATGGCCCAAGCAAAGTAGTGCTTTGGAAAATGAGCAACTGTCATTATATTAGTTAGTTTCTTCCCTGATGCATGGTCTCTTTATCATCACCACACTTTACCTATTTCTTATAAATCTGTTTCACCACTTTTATATCAGCCATCATTAGTGGAGTAATAAATTAAATTAGAGTTATGTAATCACTCTACCATAAAAAGACATGTCTTGACAGATAGTTTGTTTGCCGTAATAGTTCAGAACCCAAATCATTTCTGTCTGAATCTGCTCTCAGTGCAAATGCTTAATTAAACACTGTGAGACTTGTCAGTACTGATATAGTTCTTTCCAGTACATTAAACCCCGTAATCCTTTACATTCCTACTCTGTCTTCACTGCCAAATCACAATTTTTCTCCAGTGTGGCTCTCCACTTCCTGTTACAAGTATCTAAAGGATGAAATGGAAATAACAGGATTAGTTCCACGGGTTTATTTTGAATCCCCATCTTTGTAAATCAGATGACAAACATGCAAAATATTTACATGCTTGACTATACATTCATCAGGGGGATTTGGGGAGTAATACTTTTACCTGCAATATAAAGGACTTTCTATTTCATTGGTTTCATCCTGACATGCAATTTTCAGTTTGCCATGAAATGTATAATTTAATAATCTAGAGGAGGATCCACTGAGATGGACTGAAAAAAGGGTTATGCACACATGTGGGTAACATTTGCCCAAGCTATCTAGCCTATACACCCAATAAGCAGTTGGTTTTTATTGTTCTTTTGCAGTTAGAATAATAAAAGCAGTCAGCTGATGGGGTTACCCCCCGATGCACCGGAGGTAAGTTTCTTTTAGGAGCAATCAGGGGAGGGGGTCGGAGGGTGTTGGTGGCCTCTGCGGGGGGGCCGGGGGGTGAAGGTGGCAGGGGCCATTGGGGGGTGCAGGGGCCCATACCTCTACTAATTTTACTGAGCATAAACCCATGAGCCAAAGTCATGTTTCTTCAATGAATTATGTTTTACGTATGACCACAGTATGAGAAAAATATTGTTCTGGCTGTTGAAGGTTTAGACAAAGCCAACACCCCACACCATGGGATCCATGGGCTCTACATACAATGAAAAACTGGGCATTTAATACTCGGCAGACAGTGCTCCATAGGTGTACAGGATTTTATTGCACAGTAACTGCCAACATGATAGGCTGCTGGCTATATAAATGAGTTAATGCGATGAAGTCACTCAGGATGCTACACTTTCTTTTTCAAACTTGATTTGCTATGGGCAACCTGTTCAACAATACAGAGGCAAAAAAATCCCCAAGGTTGCACTAGCTTAATTGCTCAGGATAAGATTACTTTACTCCCCTGACTTTTGTCACCATGATCACTGATATACAAGGTTTTTTGGGGAGGGTAAATATGGTGAGGTGTCTTTCCTGTGCGGTCAAGATGATAAGCCAGACCACTGGCTGGGATTGCTTCATTGCTGACATAGGATATTTGACTCCACAGAGGTAATTGATTTTGACTTGACTGGTTGAGGCGTGATCATCCGTCTGGGATGTTAACCTCAGTACTCTTCACTGACAGTTGTAAATGCAGAGAAAATCATGGATATGAACCAGTTCAGGTAATAAGTTAATTTGTTTTGCATATCTATTATTACAATTTTTGAATTATTAAATCAAGTATGCAACCCTTTAATATCATAATATGGGGAATAACAGATATAGACTATAAATTGCTTATAATCTGATTAATCCATAGCAGATAAATGTATCATTTTCTTTCCTATTTGATTTTAAAAAAAGTTGAAAAATATTTTTAAAAGCAACTTTTTTCCCCCAGTTCCTCCTTGTGCTACAAATAAATAATGTTTTTCAAAAACATGCCAAGAACAGCAGTCTTTCCAACAGACTAGGCACAACATATCCAATTAAATCAACATCCAAAGCGCTTACCAGCAGATGCTGCTGACATGTACCCAGTGTAATCTCTTTAACCTTGCCCCAGAAGAAGCTTACTAGTCAGGACCCTGCAATTTAGGTGAAATTAGGTTTATTATGCCAGTTCACAAAATTTGGCTCACTTCCCTTTAAACAAGTCATCTATTTTACATATCCAATAATGGTAGCTATTACTATCTTCAAATGACTTTCTAGGTTTGAATATTCTGTGTCCATTATTACATTGTAGCAAATGAAAAGTTTCATGAAGGCATAATTATATATGCCTGAGATCTATTATCCAGAAACTTGTTATCCATAAATCTACACATTACCCATTATATATTGTTTAAACAATTATTTATTTTCAATTAATTTATGTTGGGGTTTTTTTTGTAAGAATAAGGCAGTGCCTTATACTTGGTAACTAAATCAGCATCATTTTTTTAAGTTCAAACAATATTTTATATTACAGAATAACTCCAGGACCCATGCATTCTAGATTCCATATCTGAAATAACATCAAATATTTTTTTCATTTGGTGTAAAACTCATGAATTCAAGCTTTGGTTTAAAAAACTAAAATGTTTGATATTTGTTAAGTGCAAAAAAACCCAAAAAACTCAAATGTAAAACTTCAGCATCTAAAAGCTTGCAAATTCATGGAGAAGTCAATGGGAGTTGTCATAGGCAAAATGTACGTGGTTTTTCAAAAGATTGTAGACTGATTTAAAATGACAGGTAGAATACAAATTCAATATGTTCAAGGTTTACAAATCAAATAACATAAATAAGCAAACATTTGAGTTTAGTAAAATTTTGAGTTTATTCGTATATATATATATATATACAGATGTGATTCTCACCCCCATTGCACTCTCCGCACTACAAGATCCGAATTTCCAGTTAAAAACCCAGAAATCCAACCCATAAAGTGTCTTTTTTGCCACCCCTAATAACTGTATTGGTGCTTCCGCCTGAGGACAGTTTCTCAACTCGCCTTATTGCAGCAGCACCCTCTATATATATATATATATATATATATTTATTTACACAACATGAACAAGCAACTAAAGGCGTGGGTATACTTTTCAGAATTCCAGATCAATTATTTTATGAATCTGGAAATAAAAAGACACAATTGAAATAAATGTGAATTGTGGGTTTATTTTAATATAGGAAAGTCACTACTACTATTACCATTTAGCCCTACAGATCATATATTGTGTAACTCTACCTCCCATATTTTTCCTGTGCAAAACACTTGTACAAAGCACATAACTGGTAGGGTTGCTTTTACAAATTTACAGAACTGACCTTCCACTCGTGATGCATGCAGGCGTCACACTCTAACTGGACCAGTGCAAAGGGTATGAGCATTTTTCCATAGGTGGAATAGGCGGAGCGACAGAGCAAGCATTAATAATAATAAAAGGTAAAATTAAACCAATCATCAAAAGTTCATATATTTAAAGGGTATGATTCTCATATGACTTTATAATTATTATACCAAATTTTATAAGCATTTATAGATGCTTTTATATTGACAATGGTTGTTTCTATGGATTATGGATAATTGCAGTCCTTCCTTTTTGAATCCTGCCAAATCCTACTTGCCTTGTTGAAAAGAATGAAGACTCCTGCTAGCCAGCTACAAGTAGCAGCTAATCATTTCCCTGTGTCTAGTAAGCCTCAGCTGCTGCAGAACCACTTATCATGGGTGACTGCATGATAATCAAAACAATGGCTTGTCGCTTTTGCTGCCGCAGGAAGTCTTCTTTATTATAAACTACAGGTACATTTATGCTGGTACATAATGACAAATTTTTGTTGTACTTGGGTTTTTCTGCAGATACTTTAAGGAAAAAACTTTTTAGACATTGCTAAATGAAAACTCATTTTCAGTACCAAAACATTTAGTCCCTTTATTATGATTAATAGAAAGAACTTCTTATCGCTATCTGTCATCGGAATTAATATACAAAGAAACCTTTTTAGCAAACTAAATACAAAATTGTGGCATGAATATGCATTCCTGTATCGTCTAATTAACTCCCGGAACGTATTAGGTGAGGCAGGGAAAAAACAAACAAGTTTAATTTCTTCAATTAATTTAGTATCCTGTCCTAGTTAATCAAATGATACCTTTTTGTTGAGGATGATGAATCTCTTTGTCAGGATAGGTATGATATAGAAGATAAAGGTCATATATTTTCACTTCAAAAAGGGTCCAACTGAAGGAAGCTTAATTACACAAAGAAGTGATGAAACATTAATTAAGTTCTGTCAAAAATAATTAGGTCCATGTTAAAAATGATTTAATTAAACCTTTTTCCTCTTTAGTAAAAAAAAAATCCTCTAAAGTTCCCATATTTGACTGCTATTAAGTGAATTATTATAAGTCCAATTCTTACCTTGGCTACAGTTTCATATTGAAAAATAGAGTTGTCCCTAGTAGGTTTCAGCATTAGAATTATTTAAGACAATTCTCTAAAATACAGCAAAATTCTTTATCAACCAAAAAAGAAAAAAACAATTGGATTTTTAAAATTGTTATACATATCTACATCTTACATGTTCACAATAGGGCATTTAGTATACATCCTGTTTCATTTCCATAAAAACGCATAAATGAAGAACATGTATATAGCTGCTGAGAAAATTGCAAAAGCAAGTAGTATTTATCAAATTATTGATCAAGATATCCTCAGCAGTCTAATAAATAAATTAACTCCCACAGAATAATCACATGTGCTGAGCATTTGCAGATAGGCTGAGAGGATTTTGCTCACTGAGCAATTAAATCTATAGGGCACTCGGAATAAAAATAGGTTAGTACACCTACATTGTGCAGTGGGTTTCTGACATTCTAATTCATTTGTTATTTTTGTGTGTTATTTGTGTGTTATTCTTCAACAAATATTTTGTGTAGATATATATATATATGTGTTATCGTTTGTATTATCCAGATAAGGGGTGTGCGGAGCTAAGGCTTCTAAAAAAAAAAACAAGATTCATGCTAGCTGATTTATCATAAAGTACAAGGTGGTGTCTTATTTTTACAGAGGAAAGAAAGCAAATAATTCAAGTATGAAGTATAGTTTGTTTCAATAGAATAATATTGTATATGTCATCACTGCATATTGGCGCATTCTAAATAACAGATCTTTATTAAATAGATCATATGAATATATGTTACAATAATGAATGTGCATGTTTTCAATGCATTACTCTTACAGTTTGAATAAAGTACAAAAATAAAAACAATAAGAAATCTATATAAATAATTTTTATGATGACATATTATATACACCTTTGTAAGAGGTGACTACTAACAAATTATAATACATCATAATAAAAAACGTAACACTACAAACACAGACACAAACTACTTCTTGCTGTTGTTTGCTAAAGGTATTAACACTGTAATTGGAATTGTCATTGCTATTGTACATGTTACATTCTCCACTTGTTAAACAACATGTTGTGTGCTTGAATTTAAAAACAGTTTTGGTCTGCTGTATTATTATTCTCTTTTTTTAGCTACAATTTGAAGTTATTTATTTTCCAAGTCCTACGGATTCGCTTTTACACTAAGATTAGATCTTTCTACCATTGCTAAATACATGTGACCCTGCCAAAGAAATGTCAGGGTAACACAGACAAACGTTATGTCACAAAGCATGTCACAGGCAGGAGGCATTTGATAGATAAAAAAAATGTCACATGCAAATCCCTGCTGTGCCGGTACTGCACAGTGACTGTGTGTTTACATATTTATATATTTATTTTAACACAACCACACAAACCCAGTAATTTGCATGACAAAAAGCACCCATGCGTCATTGAAAGCTAATGACAGTTTCATTAATGCCAATCTTCTCCTAGTTCTCGTACAATAAAGTGATGAACACTTACCTATGCATTTAGCTGTGTTAAATCTGAGTCCTGGGAAGTTTGACTTGTGAAGTCTGCCACTACAATCTACAGAAGGAGATAGAAACTTGCTCCCTTATCAGTCACATACATTCAGTAATGTGCAGCACGGTAGACATAACTATGAGCTCTGGGACCTTCTCATTGAGAGAAGATTGCTTCATACAAAGTTGACAATACACTAGCGAAAGCCATTGTTGATATTCAACATTTTTTAAATAGCTCTACAGAATAGACAATAAGGCTTAGAGGAAAACTTGGTCAGGAAGCTGAACTGGAGCCTGGATTTAAAAAAGAAAACACTGAGGGGAAACAGATGTAATGAATAGTATAGCCCAGTGTCTGGAAAAATGACAGAGAATGTACTGGCAAGCAATCCTCATTTATTCAGTATAGCAATGCTTTTGGTCAATACAATAATTTTTAATATGTTTTATCACCAGCAAGTTTGAATATGAAATGGAGTTTAATTTACTATAAAGGCAACAGGGAAATCTGCATCAAAAGTTCCCTGTTAATAATAATAATTTCTAGAAGTGATGAATGGTTAAAGTATGGATATTAATATGATTTGTATTTATAAAGACTGCATCTGCATGCACACCTGAGTTTAATTTCTACATTTAAAAGAAGTATTATAGGTATAGGTATAGGTATTATTTACAAAATATAATGTTTTGTGCTTGATAAATATAAGCCAGTCAAGGTTATACCATGAAACCACAAATCACACATTTTATCACATTCTATCTTCTCTTATCCTCAAGGTAATTGTATTTACATTGCCCCTGTAAGGTGGCACTATTGCTTTCTGAAATATATCACATATACACGTATGGGTTGATGTCAGATAGGCACAAACTATATGACGGCTATAAATCAACTTTAATAATATAACACCCCCTGGAGATCCACTTTTGTGAAGTGTACAGTACACTTCCCAGCAAATCCGGTGGGACCAGGCAGGGTTCATAATTTGTGCTCTTATTTCATTACCATTACATGTTGGAAATGTTAATGTAGAAATCTGCACTTAAATGCAGTAAGAGTAAACACAAACAGCAGGTGTTCTTACACTCATCGGTATGGTAGCAATCTTGCATTAAAACTCAAATAAATACGTATTTTAGTGTCTTCAAGGAAAACCCCCCCAGCTTGGATGCCTATCATGTTTCTCCATCTATTCCTGACTGAAAGGGAGTCACCCCCCCGCCCACACCTGCCTTATAAATGGAAACCTTCGCTCTTTTTAACTCCTAGAGGCTTATTTATCAATTTTCAAATTTAAAGATTCAAAAAAACCTTGAAATTCTACTAATGAACTCAAATTTATTAAAAAATTACAATATAATAACTAATTTGCATTAAATGGTAGAAAAAGAAACCTAGAATGAGTGATTCGTTTTCTACCCATCATTTTCAATGGGTCTGCAAACTCAACTCAACTGCAAACTAAATTTTGCCTAGGACATTGATTTCTGCATGAACTCACAAGCTTTTAGATGCCGATGTTTTACAGTAAAGTTTTTTGGATTTTTTGCACACAGGGGCAGATTTATCAATATGCGTGTTTAGAGCTTAATACGTAAAAACCCACCCAGGTTCTCTTCATTCCTATGGGATTTTTAAAAGCGTATTCATCAATGGGTGAAAGTTGGGAGTTCACCATTTGATAAATATGCTTTTATGTATTAAGCTCCAAATTAAGCTCCAAACTCACATTTTGATAAATCTGCCCCTTAATAATAATAATAATAATAATAATAATAATAATAATAATAATCAAACATTCTAATTTTGGAAACCATAATTTGATGGGAGTTAGATTTGAGAGTTTTTGCTTTAAATGTTGATAACCACCTCAAGTTTGAACTTTAATACTGCACAACCTTAAACACTGTACTATCAATGTACTAAACCCTTTAATTCATTTTATCTATACTCAATGATCGCATTAAATGGCATTATTAATGACTATGATTAAATTATTAAAATTATTTATTTATAAACCATCAAAGTGATCGGTAAATCTGTCCGGCAAGGTGTTATAAACAAAGAAAGGGTTACAGGTACTCTTGGGTACAAATAAAATATAAGGCATTTCTCAAAGCAAATAAGAAGGCTGCATTCCTATCATTTTCCCATCAAACTAATGCTCTTTGCCACTTTGTTTTGTGGATTTGTCGACATATACTGTATATATATATATATTGACAGATCTTACATCAGTTTTACTCAATGGAAATAAGGGGACATATCAATTCATTCCAAAACAACCACTGCTTAGTCACTTTCCTATTTCACAAACTACTTAAGCGTTTCACAGGACCCTTTATGGAGTGCCAGGAGTGTTTTGTAAAGCCCAACTTCAATTAGCAGTTCAATAAAATTTCTAAGTACATTCAGAATAAATATGCAATTATCTATCCGACTATGGATCGTTATTAAAGTATGGAGAGCCTCAAGTGCTCCTTCAAATGGGTTGAAACAGAAATAATAAGATCCCGTGTTTTTAACTACCTCTTCAATGCTTTCCCTTGGTTTAAAATTATATTCTCATGTGATTTCATTCAACTAATTACTTTTAGAAAAGTTTAAATAAATAGTAAGCAGATACAAATTACTGGTTTGCTATACAGTCTGTAGTGGCATTTATATATTAAGGAGATATGAGAAACCACTATCATTACTAAGTTTCAGATTTTAAGAGCACTTTTGCAATTTACATTCATTTTCTGTTATTAGAATTTATGAGATTTGCATTTTTAGGCTTCTAATACCAGGCTGTAGACTCTACTTTAGAGTTAACAACCCTAGGGTTAACTGCATTGAGGAAGTGCATCAGGGTCGGACTGGGGGCTGTAGGCCTCCACACCCCCGACATGGGCCCCCACCACCCACCGAACCCCACCGAGTGTGCATGAGTTAAACTTACTTTCAGCACATCAGGGGAGGGTGGCTGGCGATCCAGGGGATCGGCGACAGGGATCTTGTGTCTGGGCCGGGGCCCACCAGGTTTTTTCCCAGTGCCCCTCTAGCCCAGTCTGACCCTCAAGTGCATAGAAAGTGAAAAGACAGTTAAGGTCGCTGACACACTTGGCCTTCAAAGAGAGCTGCTGAGCTGAAACCTGCCTAGCAGTATAAAATGTCTAAATCTGATATATCTCAGAAATAAAATAATAGCAAATTAATGTAAGTTGCAAAAGTGCTCAGAGAAGCACCCTGAGTAAGTTTATAGCAATTCATTTTTTAATGTCTTTACAGTGTAAACCACTTAACCATAAATAACAAGTTTATTGTAGAGACCTGATTGCCAACACTATGAACTGGGATACTTTTTGATCTGATCACAGTACAGCAAGATTAAAAATCCATAGCAGGGAAAGGGTTACGTACTATATTGATATAAATACTCATGGATATCTTTACCATCATGATATCTAGAGTTTATGTTTTTAGCAGGTTTGGCTTATTTGGGCTCACAGAAATGAGCTAAAGAGTAATGAATTCATTTTTTCTCTAGGAATGGATAGATAGCTTAATTCCACATATTTTCATGAAACTACTGCAAAGCTTCACAACAAAAATTATTGCTGTAAAAAAATCACCAATAAAACATGCTCATAGACTCCAATTCATTCTGCACAGAAAAGGTCGCTGGGGAAAAGTTGCCATGGAAAAAAAGTCAAAACAAAACAATGGCCATAGACTACAATGTACTTTGCATTGCAAAAGTAGCCATAGGAAAATATTGCCTCGAAAAAACGAGTTTTGAGAATTTGCTCATCACTAGAAATAAATCTTCTAATGGCAGTCCTGGAAGGACATGGAATGCTAAATCAATGATTTAGGTAAATTAATATAGTTCATGCTAAGGGGCAGATTCTTCAATGTACGAGTTTGAATCCCGAAATGGGTAAAATTCGGATTAGATACGATAATTTCTGGTGATCGGAAATGTTGCGAATATGCTTATGAAAAAAATTGTATTGGCGATCCGAAAGTCACGAAATTTTCATATCCGAATGATCGTAAACGGCGGGAAAACCTTTCTGATCCTTATGTGCATGTTTTTGGAAGCCTCCTATAGGACTCAATGGCACTCTGCAGCTCCAACATGGCTAAGGAGAGTCACGATAATGAAGCTTTAATGAATCCGAAACTTTCGTACTCGGCGCAACAAATAAGATTTTATTGCACAAATTGTTGCGCAAATTGTTGCAAGGTACGAAAAAGTTGTGCAAATTAACGAAAAAGTTGCAAAAAATATGCACAGTATGAAAACTTCTAAAAAATACGATTTTTTTGTATTCGGAAACAATCGTACTTTGATAATATGCCCCTATGATTGCTATTGGTCCAAATCTATGACAATTATTGCATTTTGATTGTTGCTGCAGACATTAAATACCACCTGACTTCTTACTCCAGTTCACCTCTCCCCTACTTGAATATAAATTGCACAGTTCTTGAGATTTGTATGAGTGGGTACATTTTCAGATGGTAACTGTTTGCATGAGGAACCTGGCAGAACTTACCTTTAAACTATAATGGAAATCCATGATGGCTTGGGGTAATCAAATATCTGTGTGCCCTTAACGATTATTAGCTCCTCTATCCTCATAGCAGGTGCTACACTGAAAGCACCAATTATAATGAAAACGTTTTTTAACCTAGGATCCTACTTTTAACCAAGAATTCTACATAATGGATATAGATTTATTTATATAATAGATTTTTCCCCCCTAGATTTCAATGTCTTTTTGGTCAAAAGATGAAGTTGCAACCAATGACATTTCAGGTGATGCTTAAAAACTGGCGCAATATTGATTGCATTTCATTGTAAATCAGATGCAATTGCACCAATATTTTCCAGTTAGAATTTTTTCCAAGTCCACTCAATGTACCTTACTGTGAGTCATGCAAGTGCCCCAATGGGGTATAAGAAGTTTGTCCATTATTTAAACAAACACAGTGACTTAAGGCTACTGAAAAGCATGTAAACTCTTTTGAAACCAAATATGATTGTGTTGCTATAGTATGGAATTTTCCTATCCTAGTTATTATTATTAAGTACAACATGATTTACTAGCAAATCAATAAAAAATGAAGACTTATATATATAAGTCTATGGCAAATAATTTTGTTGTTATGCTAGAGCAGAGGTGTCAAACTCAATCACATAAGGGGGCCGAAATCTAAAACACAGGCTAAGTCATGGGCCAAATTTTTTATTAATATACTTAGTAAGATACTAAGGGGTATATTTATCACAATGTGTAAAAGTGGAGTAAGACATTACCGGTGATGTTGCTCATAGCAGCCAATAGATGCTTTGCTACTGTTGAAATCTGATTACTAATTGGATGCCTTGGGCAACGTTACTGGTAATGTTTCACTCCACTTTTTACGCAGCATGATAAATATACCCCTTAGTCTTAGTTACTATGTGAGGAAAATGGAAATTGATCAGGCTGGATGGTCAGACACACTCACCAAGGGCCACATAAAACAGCCAGGTGGGCCGGATTTGGCCCCCAGGCCTTGTGTTTGACATATATGTGCTAGAGGTTTGTGGACAATAAATCCCATATCTCTGGTTGGATTCCCTGCATTGTAATGTCAGTATAGCACTTTACATGTTTCTTACAAATCAACATGTCTTAATTGATGATTTTGCCAAACATTTCCCCTAAAACTCTGAAACTCTGTGGAAACATTTAACACTTCATATGTGTCTCCCTAATGGTACTTTATAAAAGAGAAATTACCTTACTCTGTAATTTATGTTGTAAAAAAGAAACTACATAGCACTTTAGGCTCCTTTCTGGGGTTCTGCACTGTCATACTTAAGGAATGTGCACAGTCAAAAATCATTTAAGCTTTAATGTTTGATACTTCAAACCAGATCTTGATAAACAGTCTTTTTTGCCATTTTTGGAACATTGCTTCTTGTTCTGGTGTAGTATCTGTTTTCTATTCATTTTGCAGAGTAAAGAGAAAGACCAAATTGCTTTATCCATAATCCAGGGTGGATATTAAGGTCTGAATGCCTTTTGAATATGGCATTACACCTTAGTATTTTTATGTGGTAATGAACCACATTTGCAATCACATTTCATGTAGAATCATGCGTGGGTATAGTCAATGACCTATTAAAGCCACCAGTGTAGCCCAGTTGTGAAGTACCTGTGGGTTCTGGCAGTGTGGTTGGTGGGTGTCAAGCATTCTATGTCAATAGGAGTGTATGCGTAAGGAGCCCAGCAATAATAAATGAGCCCCAGTGTATTCTAAAGAACTGAAAGGATTACAGGCATGTAGACACAAGCCTGTACCACATTTGAAGAAAACACTAATACCTACATTCATCCTTTATTATTCTGTTCCTTTAGAAATGTTTACTGTTGGGTTTGTTAGTTTTTATGGTCTGTGGCTGCTGTGAATTAAAAATCATATCATTTCTATGTGCCCTTCCCTAAAGGTTAGATTAAGAACAATTTCTTAGTCTATCCAACTTTATGGATATTTGATTTCTGAATGGTACTTTATAATACATTTAACATAAAAGTAATGTATGAGATACAATACATATAGAAAACCCATTCTGCATGGCTATGTATACAAAGTGCTTATGATGTAGATGAAGATAGATATGTGCAGTCTATTAGATTTTTTTCTCCCCTTAGTTAAAGGACTAATAATGAGACATTAATCCCCATTACCCTCCATATCTCTAAGCTTAACGGTCTCTACCTCTTTTTCAAAGTACTAAATTTACTGGGGGATGTAATAAAAGTCGTTAATATGCACAATGCCAATAACTATTCCTTCTTGCAAATATTTTTCCTTCTCAAACATTGAATACATGTTTTGAGGATGCGAGAAAGCATTTACTGACCCGTCTGCCCATGTAAAAGAGATTGTGCACTATATAGTTCATGTAATAAAACATTTTTACTAGAATAAATTATATTTTTGTACCAAAAACTACCTTTTTGCATGTGCCATGGGTAATTAACATACACAGTGTTATAACTGCCTAATTAAGAACATTATTACATGATAAAATAACCTGTGAAATGCAATTTTCTGTTCTTTTTGTTCTTATTTATGTGAATATTTTTCTGTTCAAAACTTTTATATAAATACCCTGTACAAGTCTATTCTCTGACAATATGCAAACTATTCAAATTATTGTGAATGTATTGCTTGGCTATAGCCTCAAAACAAAACAACATGGAATTCAGCTTTCTGCCCATAAACATGTTTACTGATAACTACAACATTTCCTGGGAAACAAATAGCATTAGTAAGCTAGATGGAACACACAAACAACCACTGGTTACTTTGCTTTTGAGAAACTGGCACATACATATAAACTTATATAAGTTGCATTGTGGCAAAGCTCTTTACAATGCATAAGGAATGCAATATTTGATTAATGTTGTTTCTTTTAATATCAAATGTCAGGTAATCTCGTCCAGTAAAAATACTAGAATTTGAAATTCTGCCTCTTGCTATCAGGCCCAACTAGCTTTCCGAGCTCGCCTCAGTACCTAGCTTGCACTGCTTGTCAAAATTTAATGAGAGTACCCGTTCTAAAATAATTGAATTTTCATATCAGAGAGGACCAGGATTTTGCAGACAATAAAATTGCTGAGTCTTGTACTGTTACTGGCAAATACCTTCTGCTTTGCTCATGAAATCAGTATGTAAATGTTCAAGGTTTGTATTTAAGGCATCTTGCATTCTGAGTTGTAGAACTTGAAATTATTTCAAATGGTACCATTGATAAGTAGCTGATTATAATGGCCAAAATGTAATTTGTTTGGTGAATCGGGATAAGCATTCGGTTCAGGTATTATATAAATGTTAATGCAGAATGAGTTTAATTATGTTTCCTAACTTTTTACCACTGCTCAAGTAGAGTTTGAAGGACACAGTTCCATCTGATGATTTGCGTACAAGGAACTATTCAATGTGAACAGCTGATGACCTGAAATATTTGAAGTGCGCACAAATTCACGGCTGCAAATAATAAGCATATAAAGCAGATTATGAATGTGTTATGCATTGCGTGTCCTCTATATATCAGATGCTTTTCGAGAAAAAATGTAAAGCACATGTATAAAATAACAGTATCATTTATGATCATAATTAAAAATATAAAGTACATTTTGACTGGAGGAAATATTGTGTTCTTTACTACAGTTACATTAGCAATATAAGCAATATACAGGAATTATAATATATTAATATAATTGTTTTACTGTATGAAAGAAGGGTTTCTAGACATAAGAAGTTATAGTTGGAAATATTTCACAACTTCACATAAAGATACAGTGTAAAATTAAATATTTGTTATGCTTTTTAACAAGTAAAACTAAAGGTGCTTACTATTTCCTCAATTATATAGCAAACATGGCAGAATAGCAAAATTAGAATTTAATATATAAACCATGTTGTATATTTATTTATCCAGCTTCTTATTAGAAGTTTCTTTCCAAGTCTCTATTCATAATACATTGAAATTACTCAATAGTCAACCAAAAATGTAATTCTATATATATAAATGCAGTGTGCCTGGGCACTCACAGTATAGTTTATACTGTAGAGACCAGCTCCATGTTGTAGCTTCTACCTTTCCCAACTACAGTTAGGTGATCCCTGTGGTGGTTAATAAAAATGGCAACCAGTTAAGAGTTTTAACCTGGAAAGCAAGTGGCAGGTACAACTTGTGAAAATGTCTATTGAAGCAGTAGAACTCTTAATGAATCAAATGAAAGTGAGTAAAGGACTGGCCTGACCAGGGATGACTTTGACATAGTTGACCAGCTTGAAGTAGATTGCAATATATGGCCAAACAATCCCTGTTTTGTTTAAAGGGGAGTTTGTGCATAAATTGTCTTAATTTCCTGTATATATTTATAATAGGTGAGTGCAGTGGACCTCTTTTCTTTGTCTGCACTACAAGGTGCCCCACAAGAGTCAAGTGGTATACTAAAAATCTACACTACAGCTCAATTATGAGCAGTTCATCCCCCATCCTCCAACACATCCAGACACTTTAAAGATCCATTCGACTGGAAGAACCAGGCACACAAAGACACAAACTGTTTTGTACACAAAAACTGCTCCAATGTTTTGTGGAGATCCAAGTCTACTTCATCAAATCTTGCCAAACATTTTGCAAATGCATCTTTTGCTGTTCTTTTGATAAAAAAAAACCCTTAAAATGCATGTGTTTACTTTGTTTTAGGGTTGGAACCCTCAGAATAACCTTTATTTGCATGAGTTTGTTGCCGTGAAAGGAAAACAAATTATAGCTGAATTAGTCTCAACATTGTTTCTTCTGGGAGCAACCAGAGGTAAGGAGGCAAGAGTGCACTACAAATAAAGATTTGCTGGCCTTTTATAATGCTTATATAAGTTATGCTACTACTCAACAGGCCCAATACGCTAAGAAAAATGCCCTCAAGCAGCAATTACCCTGTAACCCTTACATGTGTGATAGCAAATCATTTATTTTCTGTTTTTTGGAATCATACTAATATATTTTTTCCATAACACTGCTTTTTTATGTATGAGAATTAGGACAGCTGTATATTATACAGATTTAGGGCTAAACCAGCCTAGCTGTATATTCCCAACTTTCCTGGTTGCTAAGATCTATTACACTATTAGTATGCAGTTGTGCAACTTGAGCTGGGTAAGATGAACATGAACCTAGGCATCAAACTGTACAAGAGGTTCCCAAACTGCAAGGTAAACTCACCTTGGTGGACCCAAAAGAAGAAAAATTCCACAGAGCTTTGGAGGTGAATGCTTATTTGCTGTTTTGGATTACTGCCAGGTCATTTGCAACCATATTTTGTGATGATAACAATATATCATCATGTGATGATATATTGTTATGAGCTGAATGACAAACAGAGAATTCTAAAATACAAAATAAAAAAAAAAGCAACACAAAAAACATTTTCTGTAAGGCAAATCCTTACAGGCAGCTATTTAACTCAATAATAATTTATGCTAAATGACCACATACTGGGTAAAAATGCATGTACAGTATACAACATTCCCATTTGCTCTTATCTTTGTAAGGCACTCTTAAATAGCATCTCCCATTTGCATGCCAGTATTATCTAAATCTGTTTATTAATTTAAGTAATTTACACTTGCTCATCCTTGCTACTAAATCCTAAGAAACACATAAGGCTGAGCTAGCGTTGTTAATGCCTTAACTTTTAACCATTTTCTATTTTATTGGCCTGCCATTTAGAATGCCTGTCATCTGCATTGTCTGCTTTTACTGCTTCCCTAGCTGAAGGTGTAGAATGCTGCACATGCCTTTTTATAATGCCAAACCAGCTTTTTGGGGGGATTTCCATGTTTGTTCACCTCTTTTTGTAAAGTCTTAGCTGTCCATTGGCTAAAACATAGTTAATCTATAACATACCTCTCTTCTGCTCTTATTTCATACATAGTCAGTATATAGTTACTAAGTGGTGTCTAGAAATGGGGGAATCAAATTTGCTTAGTTACGAGAACAACAACAACAAAAAGCAACTGCTGCACTCTCAACCTAACTAAACACAATTTATACCACACTAGTACAAATTTGTACATTCCATCATAAGCTTTTTTCAAACTAAGAGTTTCAAAGAATGTGCTGCATTTGCAGATGGCTGCAACCATTTTGTCTATATTAAAGAAAGCATGATGATGTTGTTGAGTTCTTGCTCCTTTTTGACTGTGTCCTTTCTTGGAAATAAATTGCGAGCTTAAGGTTCTATAAGTCTCTCTCTCTGTATATATATATTATATATATAGTACACACCCTATACAAGTCGAAATGCCCTTGGTGCAGGTCAAAAACAAAAATATAATAGAAAGAGTGCTGCACACACAGGGACTTGATACAAAAGAAAAATTCCAACGTTTCGAGCACAACCAGTGCTCTTCCTCAGGGACAAACCCCTAAAACACTTTTTCTTTTGTATCAAGTCCCTGTGTGTGCGGCACTCTTTCTATTATATATTTATACACAATTACCCTTTTTACTTTCAAACATGCTAATAATTTACCCCGGAAGATATAGGACATTAGCTCCCATCCGCTACTGGGCTTTTTAAATAAGTGCTAAACTTGTTTTGGCTCTGCACTTTATAATTTTATAATAACATAGTACTTTTGCAGATTCACACTTAGGGCTGAACATGAGGCGAAAGCCAGTGTAGCAGGCAAGTATACATGGATTGGTCAGGATGATATACAATATTCTAATGTTTTAGTTGCAACTCTGATTCTTGGACCTGTGTTTTATTTGCCGTAGTTCAATCCACTGTTGCTAAGCAATTTTTACTGCTACTTGTTAATTTGAGGGAGTTCCCTTTGCTTTCAGTTTCTTTACTATCCTAATTACTCAAATCTTTTGTCCTGCTGTCTACCTCCGGGCTCTACTACTTTTCCCTCCCATTGTTTTCAGAAATGGGATTCTTTGTTTCTCTTACTTTCTCCTTTAGCTTATGTTGCATGTTCATTCTATTGCTTTTGTTCCAACTTTTTACCAAAGTCTTTAATATTTTACTGTCTTTGTCCACATAATTGTGGGATATTATTTTCTACAGATTAGTGTAATTGAAATCTTTTAGTGGTTTGTAATACATACATATATAGAGCTGTAAATAACTGTTTAATGCACATTGTTTTCCTGCAGAAACAAGACTTTTTAGTTTTACTTATTAAAATCCATACATACATGGAATCTCACATTGCTGTTCATTATTTAACTGTAATTATATATAAAAACATAGATAATATAATGTCAATCACATTTAACCTTCTCTGATCCCCCAGGATTCTTAGCTCTAAAGGCTCAAGGCCAGGTCCTTGCTGACTGCTTGATAACCGAATGAGTGATTATCCTGCTTAATAGACAATGATATAGAAATTGCATCAGTATGTAGGAAATATTAATGAGGAGCTGCAAAAGAAGTGATAAGAATACAGGATGCTAACATCTTGGAGACACTGTAGGTAGTTTACTTTATTAGGTAAAATGGGGATATACTAGCTTTGGCCAGTACAACTGTAATTCCTTTATTAGACAATGCATTAATTAAAATATCTTAAATAACCATTGTTTCTATAAAATTGGTTCCTATAAAATGTTTCTAAGCATTTTAATGCTGTTTGTATACTGTATGTATGTATGTTGCACATATGTATGAGCAAAAAAGAGGGCTATATGTAAAGATAGGGTTGGGATTGATGGAATTTATTACACAGCACTACAGAATATGTTGGCACTTTTTAAATACATATAAGTAATAATTATAATAAAAAAGGAGAGAACAGGAAAGCCAATGCTTGCATATAATTATGTAATTCTAACCTCTGTTGTCTACACTGTAACAGTCTAAAAATGGAAAAACAATAATAATAACACTACACAGTCCCAAGACTTATATATGTTTGTTTATTATAACCTTAACCATTGCTGTGGCACTTTAATTAAATCGTTAAGAAGATTAAATTACGATACTTTAATGAGACAAATATATATACTGTATGTATTCTTTCATATCTACCTTTCTTTGATCATATCTGGTCATCTTGATAGTCTATATCCTGCCTGACTTTGGCTGTGGGCACTTTCCAGATTCATTACAACTTTGGTGCATTTAAGTCTTTCCATTAATCTACTTCTACTGACAGTTTACTTTCCTTTTCCTCCCAAGTTCATGCATTTCTTTTATATTATGAGATCCCTTGGGCTACTTTCTTTTCAAGCTTAAAGCTCAAACACTTGACAAAGCTACATAATGGAATGCTAATATCCAGACCAATCAAAGGAGTACTTAGAGTTCCTAGCTGTGGGCATTGCAGAACCACTGTATTTCAGGATATTTTTTGTTTCTAACTGACCCATGTCAGAAAATTATGCCCACGTCATTCCTAGAATGAGAGGAGAGGGGTAATTTAAACAAAATAATGAGTGTTGTAAGTAGTACAGCAGTATGAAGTCTGAGATATCTTAATTAAGGGGTGAAGGGGTGAAAGCACATACAAAACTACTGTGGAGGAGTCTCATCCTTGATATGGAGGTTTTGTATCTTGATATGGTCAATGTTCAAAGCAGGGAACATTATCATTATGCCAATATATATATATATATATAGTCTTAGGGGTTCATTCTCTGACACATACAAATGGAAACATACATAAAACAAAACCCCCCAATAGCATTATAAATGTTGAGCAGCTGCACTCAAATCCAGACCGGTTGATCAGCTGTGGGTACAGAGCAACAAAAAGTATTGCACTCAACAGGCTTAGTTAGAGAAACTGATTTTAATTAACAAACAAAAGAAATTCCAAAGTTTTGTTCACATCATCGTGATCTTCCTCAGCGAAAACAAAAAGAAAAAAAAGTGATCTTCCCTAAGGAAAACGTTTGATTTTCTTTTGTTTGTTTATTAAAATCAGTTACTCCAACTGAGACTGTTGAGTGCAGGACTTTTATGTATGACTATGGGGCTGATTTACTAATCCACGAATCCGAATGGGAAAAAATCGGATTGGAAACGAACATTTTGCGACTTTTTCGTATTTTTTGCGATTTTTTCATCACCGTCGCAACTTTTTCGTTAAGTGTTGCGACTTTTTCGTAGCTGTTACGACTTCCGCGAATTGTCGCGACTTTTTCGTAGCCGTTACAACTTGCGCGAATTGGCGCGACTTTTTCGTAGCCGCTACGACTTGCGCGAATTGTCGCGACTTTTTCGTATTGAACACGCTTAAACGGCGGGCAAACGGCTACGAAAAAGTCATGACAATTCGCGCAAGTCGTAACGGCTACAAAAAAGTCGTGACAATTCGCGCAAGTCGTAACGGCTACGAAAAAGTCGCAACAATTTACGAAAAAGTCACAAAATGACGATCATTACGAAAAAAACGCATTTGGCCGCTTTCGATCCGTTCGTGGATTAGTAAATCGGCCCCTATATATCAATGTGAGTTTGAAGTTTATGGTTACACTTAAACATTTATTTGTCATTTCCTTCTCATGGATTAAGCTAAAGCCACACAGTAAATGGTTCAATATTTTGCTTCTAGAACCTCTACTTGCTTTACTTGTAATAGTTTATCATCTACAGTAATTGTTTCACACAGCTAGATGTATGTAGTTATTTTAAAAGTTTGTTATTATTTAATTATTTCTGCTTTGAATTTTTTTGCATAGATTAATGTTGAGAATAATGAGAATTTTGTGCAGATATTTTTTTTGCTGGATTTTCTTTGCTGATTTGCCTCTGATTTTCTAAAACTGTTTGAAGAGCATAGTTATACTCACCTACCATCAGGTATTTGAGTGGTGTTTTGACAGAGATATGGAGGCTTATTTACCAATGACACGGCTGCATCAAGATCTCCAAATTGTCCTTAGACCCCTATTATGAATGACAATTTTAACCGTATATTTTATATATTTTGTTTATTCACCATGCATTCTTTTAGCCTTAATTTGTGTTAATATTCAGTGATTTTATTTACAATTTAAAGACATATATCTATATATATATCTATATATACAGGGACAAAAACATACTGAGTTCATGATGCTCATCCTGTTAAGATGTATTCTCTTTATCTGACTGGACATTAAGAACAATGGAATGCAGAATGTTTGTGGGTGGAAAACCCCATTCATACCTACTTGTGCGGCCTGCCATGGATGGATAGAAATTGGTGACAGGCAATTTCCATTCTTCTAAATGACACATGGCACAAAAAGATAACTAACATTCCTCAGCTGTCTGAAATATAGCAGTGAAAAAATGTTATGTATCCCATTGTCCAAAGGCAAATGTATTATTGCTGGGAATTTAGATTGTTTATAAATAAAGTAAACCAGGACAGTAGACTGAAGGCACAAGAAAGAAAACAAAACAAAACATAAGATTCACTCTGGGTGCAATGAGCACATACACACTTGTTTGCTTTTGACAAGCAGTTTCAATACATTGCAATACCTACATATTGTTTTCTACCTAATGGAGGTGTAAATTACACTGAAACACTAGAACTGATGACTAAGCAAACAATTACTTGCAAAACGCAAGGACCAGAACTGATAAACAATTATGATCTATATATCTTTAGAAGCATTACTTGCTGAATTAATTCAAATGAAATAATCTCCAAAAATATATTTATTTCAGACAGGTGAAATATATTGTAAAATTCTAGTTTAAATATTCTGCTGCTACTTGCAATGGCCAATCTGACAGAGGGGGGTATTATTAAAGAGGTCATTGGCTGCTGAGGGGCTCAGTAGCGTAGAGGGCCCTGTGGATCCTGCCTCATGAATATTGTGAATAAATAAACAGATCATTTTCCTCAAACTCTGTGTGTGTTGGGTTTTAAAACAGTTGTAATGTTTGACTTGATAACTTTTAGTTCTGCTACTGTGCCCTGACATGGGTATCCTTATGTATCTACAGGGACTACTATAATATATACACATAAGCTCACTATGGTATATCAGTTATTATACTGACCATAGCAGCTATACCTGTAGATTAAATTAGGGCTGCCTCTTCAATGATTTTATCATGAGAATGAATGTAACGTGATATAAAACAGTGTTGTTTATCTAAGTATGATGGCTAACAACTTTGCTTTACTTTGGATTCAAACCAACAAAGTTAAATGTTCCTACTGCAGCACCATAAACTGGTTTCCCCGCTTTGTGGCTGCAATTAAATTATGTTAAGCGATGCCTATGCTATCTTGCTGCAAGCTATGCACCTTGGAGCTCACTCTCTGAAATGCACCACCAGGACAGGAAGAGGAGTTCATGACATTCTGTTATAGACTTCAAGCTATAGCTGTTCTTTTGTGATTCAAGGAAAAAGGTCTTTTCTTTGTCAATGGAGACAAATTAAGGACTACATCGGCCAGGGCTACTCCCTTAATTACCAAAACACCTGCATTCCTATTGAAAAGCAGACTGAGCTGAAGTTCAAAAATATTCATGCATTTTAATTCAGGGAGCAGGGGTCCTTTGTTAGTCAATAAACCGAACAATGTGCCAGCTTCAGGGTTCATTTACAAAAAATGTTACTTTATGTTAACTAAGGAAGATTCCCACTAGTGGGCTTAACCAGTAACTTTAGAAAACCTCATGTATAATGTCATTGTAATAGAAAAGCAAATACAAAATCCTTGTATCCATGTTGGTTTTGTTGAATAAAAATAAGCTCTTTAGCCAACTAACTTTAGCACTGCAAAAGCAGCCATGTTTTCACATACAGATAATTTAGAGTAACTGAGGGGATAAATAGCAAACTGAGGGGCTAAAACAACAGCTTACAAAACCCCTTTAGACAAATAACATGCACATTCCATGTTTCTATTGATCAGTTTGTGCATAATAATTCAGAAGCCTAATGTGAAAAACAAAACAACCTTTTATTGAAATGAACAACTGGCAAGTTATTTCAGAAGTTTTGTAAGACAACTGAAAAAAAAAATATATAGGTGGTCTCCATATACTGAATTTATACATGGTGTGGTTCTTGAGCATATAGTATATACAGGTCCCAAATTAAAGCGAGTGGTGCACACTACTAACAGTGATAGTATACCTGGGTGCAAGAGCAAAAATAGTACAGGTATCGGACCCCTTATCCGGAAACCCGTTATCCAGAAAGCTCCGAATTACGGAAAGTCTGTCTCCCACAGACTCCATTTTAATCAAATAATTCAGAATTTTTAAACTGATTCCCTTTTTCTCTGTAATAATAAAACAGTACCTTGTACTTGATCCCAATTAAAGTATAAATAATCCTTATTGGATGCAAAACAATCCTATTGGGTTTAATTAATGTTTTATTGATTTTTTAGTAGACTTAAGGTATGGAGATCCAAATTACGGAAAGACCCCTTATCCGGAATACCCTTGGTCCCGAGCATTCTGGATAATGGGTCCTATACCTGTACAATAAAACAAAAAAAGAAAAAAAAAGTGTCAGCACTCACAGGAATTAAGTTATTTGAAAAAAAGGTAAATTTTATTACAAAATGTGAAACAGGAATATTACAGACCTCGACGTTTCAGTCCCCCACAGGGACTTTCGTCAGGAGGCAGAGAAAAGACAGTACACATGTATGTACACACACAAAATGTGTTTTTTCAGACCCTTATTAACACCCTTATTAAAATTCAGTGTCTTTATTGTAAGTACATTGCACAAAGATTGTATGCTTTCACAATTTTACAGTTTAGTCACATATTTTCAGAACTGGAAAAACGCCACGCTATCCACTTTTTATAAAGATATCCCTTAGATATCAAAACTATAATGCAAATTGACATAAACTGTGAGACTGGTTCCTTTACCCAGTTCCAAAGAAGTAAAGGGGTGGGGGCTAAATACTATATAGCATGACATTTTATTGTATACATGTATACAGAGCTAAACATTGTACAGCATTACTGATACGGCAATGTTTTTACATATCTTCAGCCTTGTTATAAATTAAGGGAACCTATGGGCAAATTTTGCTCAAAAAGGGAGAGATACTGCTGTAATGAAATAAAAAATGTGAATGCAAGAGTTTACAGCTGGAACTGATTTTTTTTTATATACTGACACAATGACTATTGATAATATGTTACAATCTGCTGACCAAAAAATATGTGACTCCATAGCTTTAAGCATGACCACCTATATAATAAAAGCTGAAACAGGTTAAAGTCCCAACTTTGGAACAGAGCATAGCTTGTGCTTATATAACAGTATGCAAAAGTCCATTAGTTTTATTAACAAGGCTAATATAATAATTTGGCTGAGTTTTACTGATTTCACAGATGGTGTGTCATTTACATTAAAAGTCATAGAAATGTATATAGCACATTGATGAACTGCAGAGTCAAGATAGACCTACCCAAGAAAAGAGGCTTTTACAGCTACAGGTTTGGAATCCCTTTTCCAAAAATCCATTATCCATGAATTAGGGGAAGGCAATCTCCCATAGACTAGATGATTCTAATTTTTAAAAAAATTTTCTCTGTAATAATAAAACTGTACCTTGTACCTGATGGTAACTAAGCTTCACGAATCCATATTGGTGGCAAAACAATCCTATTGGGTTTATTTAATATTTCAGTTATTTTAATAGACTTAAAGAATAGAGATCCAGATTAAAATCTTATCCAAGAAACCACAGGTTCCAAGCATTCTGGATAATACATTCCATACCTGTATATCTAGTGTCAATCTGTGCTACTACAATTATTTCATATACAGGTATCGGACCCCTTATCCGGAAACCCGTTATCCAGAAAGCTCCGAATTACGGAAAGTCTGTCTCCCACAGACTCCATTTTAATCAAATAATTCAGAATTTTTAAACTGATTCCCTTTTTCTCTGTAATAATAAAACAGTACCTTGTACTTGATCCCAATTAAAGTATAAATAATCCTTATTGGATGCAAAACAATCCTATTGGGTTTAATTAATGTTTTATTGATTTTTTAGTAGACTTAAGGTATGGAGATCCAAATTACGGAAAGACCCCTTATCCGGAATACCCTTGGTCCCGAGCATTCTGGATAATGGGTCCTATACCTGTACAGAAACTGGGACTTACTTGTCATAAACACATAGGGGGCTAATTTATTTATGTTTGTTATTTTTAAGCTCTAGGACCCTTTACAGTAGAATGGGCAGCTCACATCAGTCAGACATATTCTCCCATATGGACACATCTATCTGCTTTGATACAGTTGTTAATGTGTTAACATTTTTTAAGACAGTCAGAAACTTTTCATCAAACCATGCTAAAATTCCAACCTCTACAATTCCCTTCTGATTGCACAGTTTGAATTATGCCTAATAATTTTCCTTTTTAAATGCCTAGTAAAATGCTACCATAATAAAACAGCAACATTGTGAGAACCCTTTCAAAAATATTACTAAGCTGAGAGATGTGTGACCAATTAAATAGGAGAAAAACATTTCTGTTTTGAGGAACAGCTGTCAGACCTGGTGTTGTTTGGAGAACAGGAGCTAGTAATGTGGTATGAGAGTTCTTTACACATGTTAATGGCAAATTTAGACAGATTTCAGAGTATCTCTTTACTCACTGCAGTTTACAAAGAACAAGAGGTCACAAAGTGTAGAACTAATGCATTTTTACCTTCAGCAAAAGTAAAGGATTCTTTGCTGGGAGAGTAGTAAGGTTACGCACTGTTTTGCCTGGTGAGGTCATGGCTAGATGTAAGGTGGGGCAGAGAGGGCAGAGAAGACATTTCCCCAGGGACCCCCACCTGACTAGAGACAACTTGTCCAGAAAATGTCATTGGTGAAAGTACAAATGACCTATTGTTAGAATGTGTAACAAGACTATCAGGTGGGGCAAACAATTGTAACAATAGCTCATTTGTAGCTTCATCAACAACATTTTATTTGTACAGGTTGGATATCCCTGATTTCAAACATTTTGTTTTTCATTTCTCAAGATGGGGCCACAGGCTTCCTTCATTGATCAGGGGCCACTCTTCTCTTTATCTGGTCTTGGGTCGGGTTGCATTGGTGTTGTTTGCCTTGTAAAAATGTCCCGTGAAAAATTCAGAATGACATTCTGTTTCCAGTCTTCCAACACAACCATGATGAGATACTTTTTGCCCCCTAATAACCCAAATAGTTATTTTAGTGCCATCTAGTGGCTAAATCTCAAATATTGCTTAAGGGGTAAAACAATTCTACAATATGATTTTGCCCCGATATTATAAAAGAAAATTAAAAAGACTTAGGTTGTTTTAGGCCACTGAGGAAAAAACATCATTTAGTAGGTTTGAGTGTTGAGTTTTTTAGCTATTTATAACAAATTGGTTATTTATAATAAATGTGTATTTGTGTTTTGTGTATGTCTTCTTAAAAGAGCAACTCTGGCAATTTCCTCTGTCTGTCTGTCTATCTGTCTATCTACCTATAATCTATATCTATCTATCTATCTATCTATCTATCTATCTATCTATCTATCTATCTATCTATCTACTGTATTATCAGACTTCCTGCTCCTGCATTTGCAAGGAGTGCATAAATCCAATAACAGACAATCCAAATGGCATTTGGATTATTTGTTACTGGATTTATACAATCCTATAAGCAGCAGAAGCACATTCAGTTATATAGCCACGCTTGGACTCATTCATACTCTGCATATGGGAAGTAAATGTATTCTGAATAAGGTTTTAACCTTTTTTGAACTGCCTTATAAATTAACAAATACTCAAAACAGTAAAACCTAAAAGATGATTTGGACTGCAAACCACTTAAATAGATTAGACATTGATATTGGAAGGTTTATAGAGTGAAGTTTTGCAGACATGGGCAGAACTTGTTAAAATTAGTAAGAGGTTGGTAAAGCTCTAAATACCTGTTGTGACAAAATGTGCCCAAAGATTCAAGTCTTATTTTAACAGGTATAGGGTTAGGGCCACATTAGTTTAAACTGAAACAAGCTGATTTGGTCAATCAACTTCTGGTGGGATTTTTCCAATATCGACTACCCACGAAAACACTGGACTGACAAATCAACTGATCTCATGCATGTGTTGGGTCACTGACCTGTAACTGCAAGTGCCTGGACACTCCTTTGGTGAGTTCAAAACAATTGCAGCTTTTTAACCAAAATATACTAAAGGGGTCATTTAGGAGTGCAAGTGCCCAGTGCAATTATGGATGTAATGCCATGTCATTCTGTGGCTACTAAAGCAAATAAAGTGCTGTCTTGTATAAAAAAGGGCATTGACTCAAAGGATGAAAACATAAATTTTGCCCCTTTATAGGTCCCTGGTAAGGCCTCACCTTGAGTATGCAGTGCAGTTTTGGGCTCCAGTCCTTAAGAAGGATATTAATGAGCTGGAGAAAGTGCAGGGACTGCAACTAAACTGGTAAAGGAGATGGACCTTTATGGACCTCTATGAGGTAAGACTGTCGAGGTTGGGGTTGTTTTCTCTGGAAAAAAGGCGCTTGCGAGGGGACATGATTACTCTATACAAGTACATTAGAGGGGATTATAGGCAGATAGGAGGTGTTCTTTTTCCCATGAAAATGATCAGCTCACCAGAGGTCACCCCTTTAGATAAGAAGAACGGAGCTTCCATTTGAGCAGCATAGGGGGTTTTTCACTAGGTTGGGGAATGACCTTCCAAGTGATGTTGTGATGGCAGGTTCTGTTAATGCCTTTAAGAGGGGCTTGAATGATTTATTAAACAAGCATAGTATCCAAGGCTAGGGGGACATTTATGAACCACTGATTATTTTTCTTCCCAATTCAGAGTTTTAGTGCTAATTTTTTATGTGACAAAATGGCTAAAAATACGATTCTGACTAAAAGTTGCCAAGATCATGTAGAAGTCAAAAGAAGATGTCCCTTCCCTCTCCTTGAAAGACCTTTTTTTTGCCTCAAAACTTTTGAGGTTTCAGATTTTTGTTGCTGGATTTTGTGCAACAATTTGAAAAATTTTAGTCTTTAGGGCGACAATTCGTCGCAGTTACTGCAACTTTTTCTCAGTTTGGATTTTTAGTAAATGTCACAAATTTGTGGAAATGAGTTTAGTCGCCAGCATTACCTAGGCTTCGACATCATTTACTGATAACCAAACACCAGTAGGGGTTGGTTATTAATTTTATAAATTAGAAATTTGTTTGTGATTCCATGAAAATGAGAGTAGTCTGATGTATGCATCTGTAAGCTCTGTAGCAGGTGGATGTATAGGTGCTCAGTTTTGGCATGAGTTGGCAACCTTAAGTAAGAGTTACTTTGTTCAACGGAAACCCAACCTCAATTTTAATCCCCCATTGTAATTTCGTAAACTGTAGCTTGTTAGAACCTTACATTAAACCATTAGCACAGTTTGTTCTGCATGATATTTACCATGGTATTAGATTACTCAGATATTAAAAGGATTAGAGATAACAAACATATGGGCTGTAAGAACTGTTTTAATTGGACTTTAATAGTGTAAAATTGGGAATCGGATTACTTGGCAACAAATCAGAGCCAGGTGTTCAATCTGCAATTTTCTCAAGGGCTTCATAGACATGATTATCACATGGTACATATTTATCTTTGATCTAATGCATTTTATGAAGCTTTTCTGACAAATTACACTGCATTTTATGGAAATGTAGCATTTTGTATGAATGGACAAGGGCAGCCATGTTGCATGCTAATGTTATAGACAAAGTAGCTTCCCTCTTATTTGCAAGCGACCTAGACCTTTCCATTAGCAAATTAAAATCTGTTCAGATTTATTTAGTAATACATTAGAAGAATCTTCAGGATAACCCCAGGACCCATATTGTGCTTTAAACAACTGTAGCAGAGACAGTAATTAATTATATAAAATGAAACTTCTGTTTGTGTTATGTTCATGACCAATGCTGTTCTTTATGCTGTTCCAAAGGTGCCCTTTTAGGACATCATTTTCTAAAGCTTATTTAGTGAATTGCGTCTAATTGGAAAGCTAAGAAGACAGAGTTCTTCCTGAAAATGAATATTGTAGTATATCATGCTGCTTGTTAGTATTAACCTTCCGGTATCTTGGCAGAATAAAACCTTCCATGATTAATGATGAGCGAATCTGTCCCGTTTCGCTTCGCCATAAAATTTGTGAAATGGCGAAAAATTTACGAAAGGTATTTGTTGCACAATTTTTTTTTTGCCACGTCTTTTTTGTCGCCCGAATTTTCCCCCGAAGTTTAGCGAAACAATTCGCCAATGCCGAACTGCGGAAATTCGCAGCAAATCCATGCCTGGTGAAAAAATTTGCTCATCACTATCCATGATTCCCCGTACTTATGAAAATATGTGCTGTCTTGATATCTCTCCAACCCACACAGGGGTTGTGTTTTAAACTATACAGTATTTGGGGCTGCAGACATTTGCAACAGGAATATAATAGGTATATTTTTCACAAGGACAGTATAAAGTTTACAGATGGAGGGCAAAGCATATCCTTGTAAAGTAACAATATCCAGGAAACGCTTTAAACCTTCAAGTCTGAAGGGTTTGGCGTAATGGTTAGTCTTTATTTAAAAACAAATGACGAATAACTTGTGCATGGTACTGCTGTATGATTCCTTCTTGGCAGAGCGCATCAGCTGCTAAGCTCCTTTTGAAACAAGCTGGGGGAAAGGAAAGGATTGGCTTCTCATAAAAGAGAATTGGTTCTACACTGTTTTATATAAGCTGGAACTGGATCTTTAAGGTAATGTAGCCAATTATATGGCGAGCTTTGTTTATTTTGTACTGTATTATACCTGCAGTCAATCATGCTCTATCCATCACCTCTAAAACATGCAAAGCTTCTTCTATGATTTTTTGGACACAGATGTATTTTGACCACAATGCCAACATAATGAGGGCCCCTTGGCAAGTTGCTACAGCTACAATTGTGCAGGATGTGTCAAAACAAACAATATTGTGTGAATCATGTGCAATTTGCAGATAACGTTTTCAGAGTGGGGATTGCGTCACTCTCAGTGTGCCACTGCCCATGGCGTCAAAAACAGCTTAATGTGCACCTTGGTCTGTAGTGGCTAATGGTGAACTTGCTGTGGGAACCCTGGGAGGTACCAAAAGTAAACACACATATAAATAACGTATAAATAACTAGAAAGCCTCTAAAACCGCAAAGAAAGATTAGCCAATTAAAAAAGGACCACTGGCATTGACTTCTACATGACCTTGACAGCTTTTAGATGGTGTATTTTTATTTTCAGATTTTTTGCAGTTTTGACACATAAATGGCAAAAAAATATTTTTTTCTATAATTTAATTTGCTCAAAAAAAAAGTGAAAGAAATACACACAACCTTTAATAAATGAGCCCATGTACCCTAGGACCCCACATTACACTTTGTGAGCTTGTCTGTTTATGACCAACATTTTTTCCCCTAGGAAATAACCCTGGAATTACTGGCATGTCCAGGGTGGAGGTTATTTTACGGTTTCGATCATCAATAGGCACACTTACGCACCATTCATTAGAGCAGACATTCACATTGGAGCTGAATGGAACTATGCAAGTGCAAAGAGCATGCTTGGGTGCAAACTAAATATGTAGCGTCAATACTCACATATAAGTGCGTCCATTTTTCATGCCACACCTGAGGTTGTAAATAAGATTCTTAGTCTAGCCATGCTTAGTAGAATAAGGGATCCTATAACACTCTTGCCCCATATATATTGCAGTAAGGAAGTTATTTTGTAATATGAGATCATACTAATGACCCTAGATATGGATATGGCTAAAAGACCTTATAAGTCAGAATAGAAACAGCACTCAGTTGTAACCATTTTGGCTTGTTCGATCGTTTTTATACAGAATAAATATGTTGATGTGTTCCAGACTCACAAAGCTTGCAAAATATATTATTTTCTATAGAAGGCTGAAGGATGCCTTCTTGGCACAATACGCAAATATACTTAAATAGCAAGAAATAAAACTGTGTCAAAACCTGACAGGTGGCAACCATAGTCATCAGGCAAAAAGACCTGGACCAGCTACTTATTTACTAATGTGGACTTTCAGGGTAACCCTTTCCCTGTTGACTAACACAGAGGATCCACCTTCTACCAGAATGTGCCACCAAAACAGTATTCCCTGTCCCACACTGCCTTCTAGTGACAGGAAAATATATTGACAGTAAACCATTATAAAATACACTATATTAACCATTCATACAAATATATCCCCATTCTTTATATTTTATTGCTGTGGAAAGTACAATACTGACATTGCACTGATATAAAAAATCCTTATTGGGGAACAGAACTGGTCCAGAGCTAAATGGCACCAAATCCATTCTGCAAATTTGTTGTAGAATTTTGTGGTAATGGAGGCCCATTTATCAAAGAAAGATCTTCCAGTTGTAGAAAGGACACCTGCCATTATCTTTGGATTTGTTGCAGTTTAAATGTATAATAAATGGCAAAAAAAAAAAAAAATTTTGAGTCGTAGTGTGAAAAAAATACGGACATTAGTAAATGCCCCCCAAAGTGTTGCTGTCTCCTTGTTGCCTTAATGTACTGCTGTGCCACAGTCACTATACATTCCCTGAGGCTGTTAATGTCACTGATACAATAACCTCTGTTCTGCCAAACTCACAATCTGCTGCCCTGTGGGTTCCATACAAATGAGTAAATGTAATAATAGTAATTAAATGAAAATGTGAAAAACATTTTATTTTGTGCAATTGTTCCTGTGCACAAATGTAATATAGGTGAAGCCAAATCACAAAAGTATTTAGTGACCCACCACTGGGAAAAAAATGTTATTTTTATGGTTTGCACCAGTGCACCATGTATGTTATATAACTTCTTACTAATAAAACATTATTCTTAAAAACAAAATAAAACTTCTTCAAGCAGATTTCACATTGCAATAGCTGTTTAATGAAGACTATGACAGGGCAATATGCAATTTTTGTCCTTATGAATTCAAATATATTTTTTCATATAAAACTTTTCTTACATTCCTCGTAGAAAAATCATAAAAAATGTTACTAACAGAAGAAAATGCTTTCAAAAATGTGCTTTATATGTGTCATGGAACTCCAAGGTGACTTCAGTTATTCTCATATTTTACAAAAGTGGGTACTTGAGTTATTATAATACACAAGTTCAGTATTTGATCCTAATTGAATCCTAAAAGGTATTACTAATTAATACTTATTGGAGGCAAAACAATCCTATTGGGTTTATTTAATGTTTAAATTATTTTTAGTACACTTAGGGGCTAATCCAAACGGCGTTTTTTTCGTAATGATCGATTGCGATTTTTTTGTAAACTGTCGCGACTTTTTCGTAGCCGTTACGACTGTTTCGCAGATTGTCGCGACTTTTTCGTAGACTTCGCGCCAAGTACGAAAGTTTCGAATTCATTCAAGCTTCAGTATCGTGACTTTCTTGGGCCAGGTTGGAGCTGCAGAGTGCCATTGAGCCCTATGGGAGACTTTCCTTGGGCCGGGTTGGAGCTGCAGAGTGCCATTGAGCCCTATGGGAAACTTTCCTTGGGCCGGGTTGAAGCTGCAGAGTGCCATTGAGCCCTATGGGAGACTTTCCTTGGGCCGGGTTGGAGCTGCAGAGTGCCATTGAGCCCTATGGGAAACTTTCCTTGGGCCGGGTTGAAGCTGCAGAGTGCCATTGAGCCCTATGGGAGACTTTCCTTGGGCCGGGTTGGAGCTGCAGAGTGCCATTGAGCCCTATGGAAGACTTTCCTTGGGCTGGGTTGGAGCTGCAGAGTGCCATTGAGCCCTATGGGAGACTTTCCTTGGACCGGGTTGGAGCTGCAGAGTGCCATTGAGCCCTATGGGAGACTTTCCTTGGGCCGGGTTGGAGCTGCAGAGTGCCATTGAGCCCTATGGGAGACTTTCCTTGGGCCAGGTTGGAGCTGCAGAGTGCCATTGAGTCCTATGGGAGACTTTCCTTGGGCCAGGTTGGAGCTGCAGAGTGCCATTGAGCCCTATGGGAGACTTTCCTTGGGCCGGGTTGGAGCTGCAGAGTGCCATTGAGCCCTATGGGAGACTTTCCTTGGGCCGGGTTGGAGCTGCAGAGTGCCATTGAGCCCTATGGGAGACTTTCCTTGGGCCGGGTTGGAGCTGCAGAGTGCCATTGAGCCCTATGGGAGACTTTCCTTGGGCCGGGTTGGAGCTGCAGAGTGCCATTGAGCCCTATGGGAGACTTTCCTTGGGACGGGTTGGAGCTGCAGAGTGCCATTGAGCCCTATGGGAGACTTTCCTTGGGCCGGGTTGGAGCTGCAGAGTGCCATTGAGCCCTATGGGAGACTTTCCTTGGGACGGGTTGGAGCTGCAGAGTGCCATTGAGCCCTATGGGAGACTTTCCTTGGGCCGGGTTGGAGCTGCAGAGTGCCATTGAGCCCTATGGGAGACTTTCCTTGGGCCGGGTTGGAGCTGCAGAGTGCCATTGAGCCCTATGGGAGACTTTCCTTGGGCCGGGTTGGAGCTGCAGAGTGCCATTGAGCCCTATGGGAGACTTTCCTTGGGCCGGGTTGGAGCTGCAGAGTGCCATTGAGCCCTATGGGAGACTTTCCTTGGGCCAGGTTAGAGCTGCAGAGTGCCATTGAGCCCTATAGGAGACTTTCCTTGGGCCGGGTTGGAGCTGCAGAGTGCCATTGAGCCCTATGGGAGACTTTCCTTGGGCCAGGTTGGAGCTGCAGAGTGCCATTGAGCCCTATGGGAGACTTACCTTGGGCTGGGTTGGAGCTGCAGAGTGCCATTGAGCCCTTTGGGAGACTTTCCTTGGGCCGGGTTGGAGCTGCAGAGTGCCATTGAGCCCTATGGGAGTCTTTCCTTGGGCCGGGTTGGAGCTGCAGAGTGCCATTGAGCCCTATGGGAGACTTTCCTTGGGCCAGGTTGGAGCTGCAGAGTGCCATTGAGCCCTATGGGAGACTTTCCTTGGGCCAGGTTGGAGCTGCAGAGTGCCATTGAGTCCTATGGGAGGCTTCCAAAATCATGCAAAGTCTGAAAGTTTTGCCCGCCATTTACGAGCGCTCAATACGAAAAAGTCGCGACAATATATGAGCAAATCGTAACGGCTATGAAAAAGTTGCAACTTTTTGCGCAAATCGCTTTCTTGCGATTTTTTTGTCGCCGTTACGACTTTATCGTAAATTGTTGCAACTTTTTCGTAGCTGTTACGACTTGCACGAAAAGTCACTACTTTTTCGTAGCCGTTACGATTTGCTCGTATATTGTCACGACTTCGTATTGTATTGAGTGCTCGTAAACGGCGGGCAAAACTTTCAGACTTTGCATGATTTTGGAAGCCTCCCATAGGACTCAATGGCACTCTGCAGCTCCAACCTGGCCCAAGGAAAGTCTCCCATAGGGCTCAATGGCACTCTGCAGCTCCAACCTGGCCCAAGGAAAGTCTCCCATAGGGCTCAATGGCACTCTGCAGCTCCAACCTGGCCCAAGGAAAGTCTCCCATAGGGCTCAATGGCACTCTGCAGCTCCAACCTGGCCCAAGGAAAGCCTCCCATAGGACTCAATGGCACTCTGCAGCTCCAACCTGGCCCAAGGAAAGTCTCCCATAGGGCTCAATGGCACTCTGCAGCTCCAACCTGGCCCAAAAAAAGTCACGATACTGAAGCTTGAATGAATCTGAAACTTTCGTACTAGGCGCGAAGGCTACGAAAAAGTCACGACAATTGGCGAAAAAATTTCAATTTCCGAAAAAGTCGTAACGGCTACGAAAAAGTCGCGACAATTTACGAAAAAATCGCAACATACCGATCGTTACGAAAAAAACGCATTTGGACACTTTTCGGACGTTCGTGGATTAGTAAATGTGCCCCTTAGGGGCATATTTATTATGCTGTGTAAAAAATGGCGAGAAAATTCGCCACACATCGCCAGGCTTCGCCGTGTAAAAATGGCGTAAAATCGGCGTAATTGTTTTACGCGTTTTTTCTTCCACCGGAACTTATGGAAAATAACGACGTAATATCCGGCGTTCAGATGGCGATCTTTTCCATTTATTTTACACAGCTTTTTACTCCGTTTTTTCGGCGAATTAGTTTTACATTATGCTGTGTAAAAAACGGCGAGAAAATGCGCCACACATCGCCAGGCTTCGCCGTGTAAAAATGGTGTAAAAACAGCGTAAAATCGGCATAATTGTTTTACGCGTTTTTTCTTCCACCGGAACTTATGGAAAATAACGACGTAATATCCGGCGTTCAGATGGCGATCTTTTCCATTTATTTTACACAGCTTTTTACTCTGCTTTTTCTGCGAATTAGTTTTACATTATGCTGTGTAAAAAATGGCGAGAAAATTCGCCACACATCGCCAGGCTTCACGGTGTAAAAATGGCGTAAAATCGGCGTAATTGTTTTACGCGTTTTTTCTTCCACCGGAACTTATGGAAAATAACGGAGTAATATCCGGTGTAATATCCGGTGTAATATCCGGCGTTCAGATGGCGATCTTTTCCATTTATTTTACACAGCTTTTTACTCCATTTTTTCGGCAAATTAGTTTTACACAGCATAATAAAAGAAATACCAAATCAAAGAAATACCTCCTATCTGTAAAACCCCAGGTCCCAAGCCTTCTGGATAAGTCCCATACCTGTATAAAAATGTATAACTGAAAACATAGTAAGAAGATAATACACTCATATAGGTAATATAATCCACTAATAAGACATCACACAATTGAAGCCATGGTAACTCATATTCACAAAAGCTCTTGATAAATACAGAATTAATGTTATACATTTCATTTTAATTGAATGACAATGTTACTTCCAAGACAGATAATACTATTTTTGCGTGTAAAAATCTGCACAAGGGTGACACCTGGTGGCCAGTAGCTACTATGACAATACACTAGAGAATCTGGCAGTGCACAATGGATAATGATTTTGTTTGCCGGTACAGGTATAGGATCACTTATCCAGAAACCCATTATCCAGAAAATTCCAAATTACAGAAAGACCATCTCCCATAGACTCCATTATAAGAAAATAATTCTAATTTTTAAAAATGATTTCCTTTTTCTCTGTAATAATAAAACAGTACCTTGTACTTGATCCCAACTAAGATATAATTTATCCTTATTGGAGGCAAAACAATCCTATTGGGTTTATTTAATATTTGAATGATTTTTAGCAGACTTAAATATGGAGATCCAAATTACAGAAAGATCCCTTATCCGGAAAACCCCAGGTCCAGAGCATTCTGGATAACAGGTCCCATACCTGTAATTCACTCAGTCGATATTGATTGACCGCTTATGTCTAGCTAATTGATCAGAAAAAGATTCAGAATAAGCCATTCTTACTCTGATTCTGTTAACCTCATTACAATAAAGTAAAATTTTGTTATAATAAATTTCAAAGTCATTTAACATTTGGAAATAATTGTTCTTAAGCTATTGATGAATTAACTCCTTAATTTCCAGCATTCTCTGCATTATATCTAGAATCACAGAGCAGCAAGTCCCCCTATCTGTCATCTTGTGCTGTCTGCGCTAATTGGTGGCATTGCACTCTTCCTCGCATATTGGTGGCGCTCTGGCACAGTCACCGTGTCCACGCTTTGCTGCATTGCATGTGAATAGTACAAGGGGGCATTTACTAAAGGTTACATTTTTTCTTTACGATTCATATTTTTTGGTGGGGGGGGAAATATGATTTTGTTGCAGAAAAAAATTTGATTTTTTTGCCATTTATCTTGTTACAAAACTGCGACAAATCTGAAAAAATACACCATCTAAAAGCTGCTGAAGTCATTGACAAGTGTCCTTTTATACAATTGGAATATCTTTCTTTACTTTGTGGTTTTAGAGGTTTTTTTTTTTTAATGCTTTCAAGTTTTTCCCATTTTTTTTATTGTGCTTTTTTTTTTTTTTTTTTTTAAAAAAAAGGCTGTTTTAATAAATCAGTTGGCCTTGTGGGGGGAGTCAGCGTTTATTATATTTATTATTTGCACAAAATCCTAAGAGTTGCCTTTCTTTTGTGCTTGTGTGCTACTGTTGTGTTTGTGTGCTATTGATTTGTGCTATTGTTAGCAAGAGGCAGGGAATGCTCTGTTACCCCTCAGTATTCTGTACACGATGTAATCTTTAATAGATAAGAAAGGATCCTGTAATAGAGACAATCTTGCAGCAAGTATAACACTTTATGATGCAAGGGCACTATCCAGCCTCCCAGTGGGAATATTCTACTGTGCTGTGATTGTAAACTAAATTATAATTACTGTGAGCGCAACAGGAAAAATAGCAAAATGAAGGATAAATCGACATTCAATATACAGACAAACATGAGAATCAAAACAAAGTACTACATGATAAAGTTAACTTTAACATTTAGAGGCCTATTTACTAATTTTTGAGTTTGAGTTAAAAAACGTGAGAAGTAACCCACTGCAAGGTTTTACTTTCCTTACACACTCTGTGCATCAATTAAGCATGAATATGCTCTGATCATGCCCAACTGCTCCTTTTGGCGACAGGTGGTTCAATAAATTTAACGGTGGATTAGAAATTGCCCCTCAAACTGGATAACCACTCCAGGGATGGGTAGAATTTTAAAATATGGAATAAGATTTCAGTTTTGGATACAAGCATTATGCCATCTCAAACACAAATGTATTTGAATTGTGCATTATCTGACACCGTTAGGCTCAGGACATGTCCCAGGGGTGTCTCCTCAAAGGAAGCCCTGGAGCTATAAGCGCAGGGGCTGCATGACAAGGGATCCGAATAACCAGCAGCCAGATTACACTGGTATATGTTTAGAGATTGGCAGAACCAGGTGCAACTGTGATTAGGTGAGAAGGAAAGAGTTAAGGCAGGAGAACGATGGCCTGGGGGGGGGAGAAAATGAGAGGGATGTGATGTCAGAAAAAAGAAGCACTCACTTCCTTATCTTCTGACCAGGTAGAAACATCCCACCCACCCTCCCTCTTTTTGCATATTTTGCATATTTTGCAAAATGTCAGGAGTTTCTCTTCTTTTTGTTTTCATATTATCTATTAATAACTGAATGTGTATGTTTTCCTGAATGCATTGTTATATTGTGCTTTCTGTATCTTTATATGGTATAAACTTGAGAGTCAGCATTGTATTTAATTCATGTTAAAGGGACAGTAACACCAAAAAATGAAAATGTATAAAAGTAATTACTATATAATGTAATGCTGGCTTGTACTGTTACAACTGGTGTGTTTTCCTTAGAAAGACTACTATAGTTTATATAATAAAGCTGCTGTGTAGCCACGGGGGCAGCCATTTACAGGAGAAAAGGCACAGGTTACTTAGCAGATAAGAGATAAAACCCCATTATATTCTACAAAGCTTATCTGTTATCTGCTATGTGCCTGTGCCTTTTCTCCTTTTACCCAGCTTCGATGGCTGCCCCCGTGTTGACATAGCAGCTCATTTATATAAACAATAGTAGTGTTTCTGTTGCAAACTTACCAGTTTTACCAGCGCAGGGCAACTGTACATTATATTTTAATTACTTTAAAACACTTTCATTTTTTGGTGTTACTGTTCCTTTAACTACGATTGCTTTTTCCAGGGAATGTTTCCGATCGCCAAGGGGGTCAGGAAGGAATTTTTTGAGGTATAATTGGCACTAGCTTCAGGTTGGGTTTTTTGCCTTCCTCTGGATCAAAACAGTGGATATATGATAATATATTTTAAGTTTTTTTTGTCACAGCAGCAGTAGGACCTTGCCAGAGTACTGCACAGGTCATTTTAGCAGAGGGAGAAAGGAGGTTCTCTCCTGTGACTGCACGGTGGATTAATAGATACAGACACTACTAATGCTTGTGCTAGGTGACAGCCTGCTTGGATTTCCTATCATCGAGACACTGCAGATCCAGGACCGGCAGCAGGGCTGCTGAACTTCTCTCATGGTGGGAGATGCAGCTCCTGCTGGTAGCAGAGTTTGGGGCCATCCTCTCTGTAGGTAGAGGCAGCCTAATACTCATTCAAGTCTTCAGCGAGGAACGGCAGAGTAGGGATGTAGCGAACCTCAAAAAAAAAGTTCGCGAACGCGTTCGCGAACTTACGCCAAAAAGCGTGAATATTCGCGAACTTTGCGAACCCCATAGACTTCAATGGGAAGGCGAACTTTAAAACCTAGAAAAGTCATTTCTGGCCAGAAAACTAATTTTAAAGTTGTTTAAAGGGTGCCACGACCTGGACAGGGGCATGCAGGAGGGGGATCAAGGGCAAAAATTTCGCTGAAAAATACTTTGTTGACACAGCGTTGCATAAAATCACAAAGGCAGCTGGCAAACCTAGCGGAAATACGCGACGTTTTTTGCTATTTCGCGCTATTACCACCATGGAAACTGGATTTGCTGAAAAACGCCATGTGTGGCTTGCGCGGCGTTTTTAGGCTGAGAAAAAACGCAGCGGAAAAACACCACGCGAACCCAAATTGCGAACATACACGGAAAGTTCGCGAACTTGCGCGTTCGCGAGCACCCGATGTTCGCGTGAATTAGTTCGCCGGCGAACAGTTCGCTACATCTTTACGGCAGAGCATAGTAGCGACCTCTTATGGAATTATGACTTTAGAATATTGCCTTGGGTTAGGCTGGCAAGGTCCTATTTATTTGATAAAATGTGAATAAATACTGTGGCCATTTTCTCCACCTCTGTCTCCTGGTGTTTCATTAAGGTATGTAACAAGGAGGTTCAGTGGGGTGCCTCAAGGCGAAGGGTCAATTGAGGAGTCCCCTTGTCATGCCTTTCACACATGCAATTCAGATATGGGCATGCAAATAAATTGAAGTTTTACTTCTCAGTACACTACCCAGATATGTATTACTGCATATTGTAGCATGGTTAGAAAAGTCACCGAAGGAAAGTATATCCCTCCCAGAATCCTCTATGAAGCAGCACAGAGGGCTGTGAAATTAAGGGGCTGTGCAGCTGTGAGGGCTGATTAGCCTCACCTGTAGTTAAAAGGTGGCTCCGAGAGTAATGTCTCTGCTCTGTTCTGGGAGAGTTGCAACATTGGAGCTACAGTGTGGGGAAAAGTGTGTTTGGGACCTGTTGGGAACTGTTTGCTGTTACCTCTGAGCCTGAGGAATATTTATCCACAGAGGTGGATTGTGTAGTAGTAAGGACCAGCTACTGTATGCTGCCCTAAAGACTGAGGGACTGAAGTGCAGCCGCTTCTGAGAAAGCACAGGGACTCTACAAAAGTCTGTGAGTGTAACCTGCATTTTCCTATATATTATATATATATGTTTAATCTGCCCAAGTGTGGCTGTGTGTGTCCCCTGGGAAGGACAGTTTTCAGTTTCAACAAGACTGCTACTTATTGGTTGTATTTGGGATATCAGCTGTATGAACTTTTATTTTCTGTCAAGCCTGCTGTGTTAAATAAACTCACACCAGAATTCAGCTGGAACTCCTGTGTACCTGTCCCTTACCTGTGTGAAATTAGCTGCTGCTTCTACCTAAAGAGCTACACAATATTGATATTATGTTGCCATACTTGTCTAATGTAGGTGGCTCCCTAGAGCCTTTTCTACAAGGCTACAAGGCTACAAGCCTAGAAGCAGAATTTAGGCTATATTCAAAACTATGAATAAACCAGAGCAAATTGGTACTATTCTCTATAAATAGTGATGGGCGAATCTGTCCCGAAAAGGTGAAAAATGTAAAAAAAAAAAAAAAAAATAGCTGTGCACATAATTTTATTTCACCGTGTTTTTTGCTGTTTTGCAAAACAATCCACCTATGGCGAAACGCTGAAATTCACTGCCAAATTTTTTCCCCCATCACTATCTATAGATTCTCCCCTCCTGAGAAAAACCATGACATGTCACAGCACCTAGTTGTACAGTGCCTTACATACCTGGGAATAGTGGTTCATCTTAACCCAATGAGATTACGCTCCAAAGTAATTGTTTGGCAGGGCCTTCCTCTCTCTTTGCTGTGCCGGGTAAACAGAATGATTTCCTTCCCTAAAATGTTATGTTTTTTGTTATTCTCATGTTGCTCCTTGTTCAAAATAAAATTTAACACCAACCCCTCCCCCCCCCATTCACCTGTGAGTGTGTTGCTTATCAGCACCACATCAGTCCTCTTGCTGTATCTTACATATAGAGATTATTGTGTCATTTTACCTTGATTATAGTATATTGTACTGAAACACCAGAACTGACGACACAGTTCTCAGTTCTGGTTCCAGTTTCAGGAAAAAAGAACAGATTAGGTGGGATTTTCATTGGAGGTTCCTTTTGCATTTTAATGTAAAAATATTTGGGAATTTGGGAAAGTTTTGCTGATATAACATTATAAATTTGAATGTAGTGTGAATAGCTGCAATGTTAAGGTTAAGTCTAACACTGCCTTAGATTGAAACTCCAGTCCTCAGGTCTCAGAGGCCTTCAGCTATTCATGCAGTGGGCAAAGTGCAAAATAAAGTCCAGCTGTGGCTTAGAATGCTGATTGTACAAGAACACACAAATCATAAAAGGAAACCGTTTAATTACTGTTCCTTAGTGGAACATGGGATTATTTCATTAGCAGTTCCATTGATCATGTGTCACATTTAACATACATGCAATGCAGCAATGTCCCATTTAATATTTATATACAAGTCGGCATACATCATGAGTCTTCAAAAACAACACATATAAACAGTGTAACGGAAAACTATAAATTAAGTCATTATATGATCCAGCAACAAAGCCTTTAGATAGAAGATCCATTTTATTAGTCTGAAGGCTCTGGAGAAGGAATTCAAAGGGATCACACACATGCAATGGTGGGAATATTTTTTCACAGTAGGACAAGCGGTTTGTTTTTAAGAAGCAACATCACATATATATCATCTAAGAACTGTTCCCACTGATTACATGGGACATCTAACAAAAATGAACAATTAGAAGATAGATAATATGGACCAAGAATGGCATTTTTTAGACTGCAGTATTTGGAGATTTGAAATGTTGCTCTGTTCCTGCGATTCTGTTGTCATTGACAACTGGGTCAAAAAAAGTGAAAAAAATAAAATAAAAAAATACTGACAGCTTAACTAAGTGCATAAATGGATTAGTGAAACAAAGTTGCTGAAATACATTTTGTATGTTGCACTTTTAAACACTTTTAATTCATATCTAACATGTTTGTAGTTACTTATACCCCACCCCTGCCAGTGTTTATTAATCTATCAATGCAGATTTATCCCATGGTATATATCAGTGCCATTATTAGCGTGCCAGGGAAATTATTTCCACTCAAGGTTACACTGTATAGTCTAGCTTACAATTACGAAGACTTAACAAGAGCTACTTTATGGGTAATTACACAATTTAATTATATTCTTTGTGTGGTAAAATAAATTTGCAGTTAAGAATTTAATTGTACTTTGCGCTTACTTAACTGACAGTAATTAGTTCATTATTTAAATTTAATTGGTCCTAGGTCATTACTTTATGTTTTTGTTCATATTATGTATAATTTTCACAAACAGCATGCCCAAATTACAAATAAAAAAAAAAAAGCTGCCAGACAGCTGGGTGCAAGTACTCTTTTGACCACAAGATGGCACTTTGGCATTATCTTTTCCTAGTGTTCATGTTTTTCAGTAGTACAGTGTGGCAAAAATTATGTACATGGCAAACCGAATATACATCTTACTTGTTCATTTTGATTGCTTCTTTGCTTGGACACAGACAGCCAAAGTACGTTGTGACCTGTGAGCAGAAGCTGTGTAATTCAGGAGCTTATTGCTTATTCTTACTGTGACTGCTTTAAACCTTCTTTCTTGGGGATGAAAAGAAACAGAAATGGTAACAAAAAAAATGCTAATCACAAAGCCTAGCATTTTAAGAATGAATACAATCTTCAACATCTACTCATCAGCACAAAGAATAGGAATGGACTGCTTTAAAGGTATTAATAATATGCTATTACCTCGCTCAGAATTGCCAAAGAGACGCAGTGGCTTGCATCGGTACCTGCAAAACAGAACGTTTTATCATTCAATGGACCCATATTTTTCTGTCATAATTATGTATACATATTACAGATGATGGCAGATTTGGAGCAAAGAATTGGAGCTGAGGAATATTACGCAAGACGAAGAAATGGAAAGCCTGTATCTTCACACAAGTTTATCCTTGGCCTTTATATATTCCCAGTAGTTCACAGGCAATTTCTTTATAATATTACCCCTTTATTGCTGCTACTTGAACTTCAGCTTGTGGCTAGAGTCCATTGTATGCTGCATAACTAGCATATCTGCCCCAGGGGATAGTAACAGGCCATTTTTTAGCCAACTTATTTAATTTAACCCTTCTGAGTTTACTAACTTACTGGACTATTGGAATGAATTCTTTATGCTATGATTACTAAAGTGCTATCTTCTGCATATGAATACAAGGAATGATTGCTACTTGGATAGATATGATATATATTGTTTCACACTGTGAGTTCAATGGAACCAGACAGTCAAGGGCAATTCACCACATTAAAATTTGAATCTATCACTAACCTGGAAACGTAGTGCTGTTTCCAGGATCTAATTCTAACCTTGGCCTGTGTTTTTTGCCCTTATTCTTAAGTTCTCTATAAATGTACTGCCTAGCCCCTTGGGAGGTGTGGTGGCAATAACCTGGAATTGTGGAGGAAAGTACCCAGTAAAACAGTACCGATTCCTAACTTTTATCCCAACCATTTTTAGACCTGTGGTGAAGGTTCTGATCAATAAAACATGACCTCCATAGTAGTGTAACTTGGCACTGGAGACTGATCCCTGCTCTCTTAATTACTTGATACAAGCGGGAGAAAGGGCAAGCAGGTTTTTTGGGAGTTAGTACCCCATAAGCCCATCCACTTTTGCAGGGGTCAGTTCAAGAGAATAAAATATTTTGGACCAACCCTCACCCAATGGTGCATTAACATAACATACAAATCAGTCTAAACTAGTCAAGTAAATCAGGCGACAGCGTCCTCATTTTTGTGTGAAGACATGATCATGCTAAGTTATATATGAAGGGTAGTGATGAGCAAATTTTTTGCCAGGCATGGATTCGCAGCAAATTTCCACATTACGCCACTGGCGAATTGTTTCGCGAAACTTCTGTGAAAATTTGCTGCGGAAAATTTGTTGCACTGATATATATTTTTTTTTTTTAGTACTCACTGCTGTAAAATATGAGGATATTGGAGGTTTCATAACCTGTTGAAAAGGATTTGGCCTGCAGCCTTGTGCCCTAGTCCAGAGGATGTTTCTGTACTGGGGCCCAGGGCTCACTCATATAGTCTATTTACGTGATACCTCTGCAAATATCATTTAGTTAGCTGTAAAGCTTCACCTGTCGGCGAGAAGGAGTTATTGCTGCGGGACAAGTGAGATACTAATTAATACTTACCTCCCAGTCTGCACTGGTGCTATCTATAACTGCAGTACTGCAGCTCCATTTCTATTTTGTGCTTCTTGTTAGTGTGGAGATAGTTGTTTCCTGCAAATGAATGGCAGAGACTATGTTATTTGTGTACCAGTTCACATGGCAACAAGCTTTCCAGCAGCAGCAATTCTAGCTTCCAATTGTCAGCAGCATCGACTCTGTGACTTATAACATTGCTAAATACCTGACCAACATCTTACCTTATATACATCTTGTATGCATTTTATTCTCTCGAATGGACATCTTATCTTAGCTGGTAACATCACATTCAGCTTTGTCAACAACATTCAGCTGTTCCCATACAGAAATAGGGAATGGGCATTAAATAGTTAGAAGCAAGAGGGCCCACTGACACCTGGGCCCACCGGGAGTTTTCCTGGTATCCTGGTGGGATAGTCCAACACTGTACTCACCCAATATGTGGCTGGACTATCAGAAAAAGATGAAAAAAAAAACGCAACTGGTTCACCCAAAAGTAGTGATGAGCAAATCTGTTGCTGAAAAATTTGTGAAACTGCTGAAAAATTAGCAAAATGGCCGTACAACTTTTTTTTACACAACTGCAACTTTTATTTTGACCAAGTGACCACGACTTTGACATGACTTTTTTTGATGCAACTTTCCTCACTTGTCGGATAGCAATCCATGCCTGACGAAAAAAATTCGCTCACCACTTTGTTAAAGGACATGTAAACAGCAACAACTTTAAATACCTGCCACTCCTGTTGTTCAAAGGCTAATAGTAAGGCTGCAGCATCCCCTTAATCACTTTGGATTCCTTCTCCTCCCCTAACCCACTCGGCCCCCTCAGGAATATATTTTGACTGTTGGCTACTGAGCATGCTCACTTCTCAGCTCAGATTACTTAAAGGAGAAGGAAAGGCTAAGTCACCTGGGGGTGTCAAAATGTTTGGCACCCCCAAGTGACTTTAATTGCTTACCTTGGCTGGTGCCCGGGGTACAAATTATGCCATTTGATTAGGGGAAATGTGCCCAATGTATATACATGGTAGGAATATTTAGGGTTTACAAGTTAATGGCCCAACATGGGAGGGCTAACTCCTCAGGACAAGACTCAGAAATTTATAAACAGCTTAAGGAAAATGAACACATTGAAGACAGCAATGTACACATACACTGTAAGATCTGCGAGGTCGCCAAGTGGGCCAAATGGTTGAATTAAAACGGCAGGCATAGGCACCTGCCCAATTTTTCTGGCCACAACAGTCTAAAGGACCGATATCAGCATCTGTTTAAAAGAGGTGTGAAGGAAGCCATTTATGCCAAACAGCCATCCCTAAACAGAAGAGGGATTCTTCAATGAGAATCATTGTAAGTGGATCACACTTTCAGACTTGTGAGTTTCAGCTAACACCTACCTACCTAAGTAAGTTTAATTGAACTATTGTGATGTTGTTCGTGACTGTATTACTCTTAAGGGTATAAAATTCCGGAGAACTCCCTAACACTCGGTTGAACTGAAAAAGCCATTCACATGAGTGGTATAATATTTTCAAATAACTCTTTGAAATCTTTAAATACCTGCCACTTCTGTTGCAGCAGGTACTCCTGAACCACCCAGGTCCCAATTATTCTGGATAACAGGCAGGGACGGATTTCTCTCCGGTGCGCCCCGAAGCCGCCCCTGTGGGAGTCCCCCATGCGCATGCGCGAACGCGCCCCCGGTGCGCATGCGCGAACGCGCCCCCACTGTGCATGCGCAAAGCGCCAGCTCCCCATTGCGCATGCGCGAACGCTCTTTTTAACTCCCATACGGAGCAGTGGGGAGAGGTCCCGACTGCTCCGTATGGGAGCAAAATTAAAAAATGTTCTTGCGGCGGGGCGGCATGCCGCCCCTAAACTTCTGCCGCCCTAGGCCCGGGCCTTTGTGGCCTCTCCACAAATCCGGGCCTGATAACAGGTTCCATATCTGTATTTAAAAGAGAGGTTCACTCTCAGAGCAGGGCACAGAGCAGAAAGGCTGCCTGCCCGTGTTAGGAACTCCCAGAGTAGCTGGGGGTGCTGCCTGCCACTGCAAGGGGCAAAGGGAGCCGTGACCAAGTGAGGAGTCACCCAGAGAAGTGTTAAAAACTCAAGTGAGGGGTTACTCAGAGAAAAGGTCTCTCAGAGCAGTGCACAGGGCAGGAAGGCTGCTTGCTTGTGTGAGGAACTCCCAGAGGGGCTGGGGGTTCTGTCTGCCACTGCAAGGAGCAGAGGGAGCCGTGACCACATGTATGAGTGCCAGAACGACAAGGCTTGGTGAGAAGCCTAAGTGTGCTAGAAGCTGGTGAGCTGGTGTCCCAGGAAGGGAGAGAAAGCAGGGCTGAGTAAGTAGCTTGAGTGTTCACGAGTGCAAGAGTCACTGTGGATGTGTGAAAGTAACTGGGGATGGTATGTAGAGTTACCCTGGAAGGTGAGAGCCCTGAAGAAGGGGCAAATCATAACCATGTTTGATGAACTGTTTGCTGATGGACTGTTAACTGTTATGTTTATGTTGGGAGGAGTGTGCCCCAAATAAACTTATGTTTATGTAATGTCACATGTGGTGTCCCTGACTCTTATGCTCCTGATCCTCTGCTCACCATGCCTACCATAGCTAATTCCCCCCCAAAATGATGTGTACAGGCAGTCAGCATGTCACAATAGGTACAGTTGATCATATTATGGTTCTCTTACTAACATAGATACAAAGCAACAATTGTATTTCTTTATTTTCTCTTGAAATGAACAGGTCAATGTAATTTCAAAGAATTACCTCAATGGGGCAGATTTACACTGTATTCTTGTATAACTTTTCTTAATTCCATGTTTAAACCTAGACACAAACATGGATGTTAATTTTTTTTAATTCTACATCAATGAAAGATTTTTTACGTTTATATTTTTGGCCTTATGAATTCCTAGTGTGCTTGAAAGTCTTTTTTGCTTATTGTTGCCATGGGTAACTGCCCAAGTGAAAATTTGCCCAGTATTTATAATTAAACCTTACCGTGCCTATATGAGAAAACATTGTTCCGGAATAGGTCGCTTATTAAGTGTCGTCCTCAGTGCACTTCTATAAAAATTCCAGGGCAATGTCGCTTGCAAACACATTTTTTTTAATTAAACGCTTTTAAATCAATATGTAACACTTTGTTCCCCATATAACTAAAAAGGCTGTGAAATACCAACATTTAATTACTTTTTCCTGCGTTATGCAATGCTGAATTCAGACAACTCTGTTAATTAACAAATTAGACTAATAGATATGTACTTGTTTACATATTTTGAATAATGCAATTAGTAGCTTGGGGGTGGTTACATATTTCTGTGCTTTGATTACTAGCTGAAAGGTCTGATGCAATCCTGTTGTAGGGGTTTAATAGACCAACATTATAATTGTGATTTAGCTTAAACCTAAACTATACAATTCAGCTATGTAAGTATCTATAAACATGAATGACATGCAAATTGCAGTGAAGCGTGACCTTATAAAATACAAAAGGTGTTATATATTGTATCCCTGAGAGCTGACACTATAAATAGAAGAGGAGTAATGCGGCAAGCTGCAGAGACTATATGAGTCAGTTTGATTAGTGGATGCGAGATTTGAAAGTCATGTTTGCAAGGTGGCATGGAAATGTGTCCATAGCATTGATGGATTTATATACATGGAAATAATATTTATTTACATCCAGTCAATGTTACTAGATGCAGTAATTGCAGTGGTATTATTTACAGCAATGGTCCTCTTTTAAATAATGAAGAGGGACATTTTTCCAGTAGGTTAGTAGAGAACCATAAATGTCATCTGGCTCCATTTATAAGCAATTGAGCATAGAAATAACTGTATTGCCCTGTCTAGTAAACCATGGATTCCAACAGCAGTCTGGATAATATAAGGAAACATCTGCCCTTACATTTGCCCCATTTTTTAAAATTTTTTAATCTCAAGCTGTGGTCCAAAACCTCCGAAATTATTGAGTTATGCCTCTTCCTTTGGGGGTAACTGAAGCTTAACAGAGCAATTGGCTAAAATACTACACATTATGTTTGGGCTTTTAGGAGAAGACTCTCTTTAGCAGTAGATCTGTGCTCTTAAGTAGATCTTTTCTGTAATAGTCTTTTTTCTGTTGATTTAATGCTCATGCTCTGGGCTGCTGTTTGCTTCCCAAGGACCATCTTACAATATACAGCATATAAAATATAAAAGTCACAATATAAGGCTAATTAGTAATCTATATTCACAATACAGCTCAGGCCTCATTTTCTGCCTGATGACTGCAATGACCCGTAAGCTCAACTGCCCAAAACACACCGAGCATGTAAAATGTCACTGACACTAAAAAGATGGACTCCAAATTTCCAAGATTGAGAGTTCCTAAAGGACACCTTAAAGGTCTGGATTGCTTATGTTATAGGGCATCTTAATCGATGTTCTGGTACAGTGAGTTCAATATAAATACATATTTATGTTTAGTGAGTTTTCTCTGAACCCAATGGCCTGGTATGGTTTTAACCATTATGCAGATAAATGGAAGATAACCTCCTCTGCTGTGCTAGTGTGCTGTTTATTTGTCCTTATTAGTGATGATCAAATATTGAGCATTTCTGTATCCATTTTATAGAGATAAAAAGAAAGCTGAAAGGGTGCACAGTGACAGCTTTTGTAGGCAGCAAATTCCATTAGCGATAGGGTGAAAGTGAGACACTACGTGAGTGGATTGAATACATATGTTTCAGTGGCGCCCATTCATGAGAAGAAATATGCAGTTAAGAAAAAATCATTTTCTACACGCATCCCGCTTGATTCATCCATCTCTTCTATCAGCGAAGTACAATAACACAAGAAGCAGACATATAAGAAGTTTTTGTGCTGAGCTACTATAGAGATAAATTCTCGAGGCCGGGGGAGAAGGAGATAGGCAACATTACTTTATACATTATGAATCTATTCTTGTTTCCCTCCCAAAGAGTTATGTTTAGGCGCCTGTGCCTCTGATCAGATTACCTCACATTTTCCTGAATATACTTGGCTCATGAAACTGGCTGATAAACATAGTATTATTTACTGTGTTCATAAATTCAAGTGAATGCAATCAGCTTTTTATAGCCATGTTTGTAGAGTCTTTGTCTAGCAATTGATACAAAAGTGTTGTAAATATTTTCTGGTATAATTGGTCTTTCACTATTAAATGAGTTCCATATTTCAAAGTGCACGCCGCGAGCTCTGTCACAACAAAAACCAGCATTCACATACTTCCCCCCCCCCCCCCCCCCCCCCCCCCCCCCCCCCCCCAGTTTTCAAGTGTTACAGTACATGCCTATTGCAGCTTATTTAATCCAGTGCTTTTTTTAACTCTGTGATTTAACCTCAATATATTGCACTGAGACATTATTTGCCCTTGATCCTGTAAGGCAGATTATTTCAGCTACATTTTTCGAGGCATATTTCAAGCATGTATTAATTCCTAAAATAGGTTAGGGATGACTCAAACTGGCTGCCTCTACAAATATTCATTTTTCAAATGTACAGTACCCTGCAGTCACAAAGAGACATTATAATGAGGACAGTGGTTAACTAAAATGGGGACAGGACCCCATATTTCTGCATTACATCATGAGGAAAACATGGAAGAATATAAGGAGAGAGATTAACCAAAACAGCTGTGTACTTATTGGGCATCTGATTAAGTATTTATGGACTGGATAAATCATTACTATAATATTTTTTGCAGTTATTTTTGTCTGCAGGAGATAAACGAAACAAAATCTTTCCCTGTTTGTGGCGCTCTAATGATTTTAATAATATAAAAGAGCATGATATGACATCAGCTCCCAGTTATTCATGAGGTCTGTCGAGGCAATGCAAAGAAAAAAAACTGTATGGTGTCAGGCTAGCAAGCAAGAGAGGCCCAGCAATGTCAGCTATCCTCTGGTCATTAGGAGATAATGATCCAGACAAAGCAGTGTGCAGACCAAGAACAAGGATAGAAAGGGCTGGGTAGTAGGAAGACTGTATATAGAAGGCTAGAAAAGGAAAGCATGCACAGGGGTATTTTGAGAAGATGAGCATTTAATTCTCAGGTGGCATTCTCACAGGGGTAGCATGTCACTTTAAGAGCCTCACTTACAGGAAGATTGTTTGTAGGAGGGTTCCATGCAAACGCACTGCTCATAACCATGCTGTAACATGGTATAGATGATGCTTGGTCTCTAGAAGGGCGTGGATTTCCATGGGCTCGCAATATATAGCTTTAACCATCTATCAGAGTTGAATACTGTATAACTATAGCACTGTAAAGGTGGCCATACACGTTAAGATCTGCTCGCTTGGCAAGGTCGCTACGGGTGGGCAATATCAGGCTAGTTCGGTTGTTTGGCCCTGGGGCCAAGCGATCAAATTAGAATGGCGGGTATAGGGGCCCATCAGTTCAACAGTTCATCAACGAGCTGTATATGACCATCTTAATGCTGATAACATAGTAAGTTAGGTTGAAAAAAGACGTACGTCCATCACGTTCAACCATAATGCTTATACTTGTACTAAGGGCTATCTCCCATAACCCTGTATTCTCTCACTTGCTAAGAAGCCTGCTCTCTCCGAAGAGGGAACCTGTTCAGCCTCACTTAAGCTCTCTTGCATGGTTGCCTGTTAAGCAAAGGATAGCTTACAAAATCCTTCTGCTAACATTCAAAGCCCTTCACTCCTCTGCTCCTCACTACATTTCTTCACTGGTCTCCCTGCATGTTCCTGGTCATCTCTTCCGCTCCTCTCAGAGCCTCCGTCTTTTTACACCATCCACACCCACTGCGCTCTCTCGTCTTAAACCTTTCTATCTCGCTGCTCCTTACCTCTGGAACTCTATCCCTGAATCCCTCCGTAGGGAACACTCACCCACTCTCTTTAAGATAAAACTGAGCTGTTACCTTCTGGCGCACTAAAACATTATTTTGCCCAGTCCTGTGCTTAAGGGCAAATGCCCATACCTGGAGCACTCTTACCTGCCAATTTGTGCCTGTATGTTACCCAGCCACTTAGATTGTAAGCTCTATGGGGCAGGGACCTCCTTCCTACTGTGTCTCATACCACATGGCACTTATTCCCTGTGCATATATATATATATATATATATATACTGTATACAGTGGAGGAAATAATTATTTGACCCCTCACTGATTTTGTAAGTTTGTCCAATGACAAAGAAATGAAAAGTCTCAGAACAGTATCATTTCAATGGTAGGTTTATTTTAACAGTGGCAGATAGCACATCAAAAGGAAAATCGAAAAAATAACTTTAAATAAAAGATAGCAACTGATTTGCATTTCATTGAGTGAAATAAGTTTTTGAACCCTCTAACAAAAAAAGACTTAATACTTAGTGGAAAAACCCTTGTTTGCAAGCACAGAGGTCAAACGTTTCTTGTAATTGATGACCAAGTTTGCGCACATTTTAGGAGGAATGTTGGCCCACTCCTCTTTGCAGATCATCTCTAAATCCCTATGGTTTCGAGGCTGTCTCTGTGCAACTCTGAGCTTGAGCTCCCTCCATAGGTTTTCTATTGGATTAAGGTCCGGAGACTGACTAGGCCACTCCATGACCTTAATGTGCTTCTTCTTGAGCCACTCCTTTGTTGCCTTTGCTGTATGTTTTGGGTCATTGTCGTGCTGGAACACCCATCCACGACCCATTTTCAGTTTCCTGGCAGAGGGAAGGAGGTTGTCGTTCAGGATTTCACGATACATGGCTCCGTCCATTTTCCCATTAATGCGAATAAGTTGTCCTGTGCCCTTAGCAGAAAAACACCCCCAAAGCAAAATGTTTCCACCCCCATGCTTGACGGTGGGGACGGTGTTTTGGGGGTCATAGGCAGCATTTTTCTTCCTCCAAACACAGCGAGTTGAGTTAATGCCAAAGAGCTCTATTTTGGTCTCATCAGACCACAGCACCTTCTCCCAGTCACTCACAGAATCATTCAGGTGTTCATTGGCAAACTTCAGACGGGCCTGCACATGTGCCTTCTTGAGCAGGGGGACCTTGCGAGCCCTGCAGGATTTTAATCCATTGCGGTGTAATGTGTTTCCAATGGTTTTCTTGGTGACTGTGGTCCCTGCTAATTTGAGGTCATTAACTAACTCCTCCCGTGTAGTTCTAGGATGCTTTTTCACCTTTCTCAGAATCATTGACACCCCACGAGGTGAGATCTTGCGTGGAGCCCCAGAGCGAGGTCGATTGATGGTCATTTTGTGCTCCTTCCATTTTCGAACAATCGCACCAACAGTTGTCACCTTCTCTCCCAGCTTTTTGCTAATGGTTTTGTAGCCCATTCCAGCCTTGTGCAGGTCTACAATTTTGTCTCTGACATCCTTGGACAGCTCTTTGGTCTTTCCCATGTTGGAGAGTTTGGAGTCTGCTTGATTGATTGATTCTGTGGACAGGTGTCTTTTATACAGGTGACTAGTTAAGACAGGTGTCCTTAATGAGGTTGACTAATTGAGTAGAAGTGTCTAACCACTCTGTGGGAGCCAGAACTCTTAATGGTTGGTAGGGGTTCAAAAACTTATTTCACTCAATGAAATGCAAATCAGTTGCTATCTTTTATTTAAAGTTATTTTTTCGATTTTCCTTTTGATGTGCTATCTGCCACTGTTAAAATAAACCTACCATTGAAATGATACTGTTCTGAGACTTTTCATTTCTTTGTCATTGGACAAACTTACAAAATCAGTGAGGGGTCAAATAATTATTTCCTCCACTGTATATATATACACACTTGTTCTCCCTGTGTGTAATTTTGTAAGCTTGTACAGCGCTGCGTACCCTTGTGGCGCTTTATAAATAAAGTTATACATACATACATACATACATACATACATACATACATACATACAAGCCATCCAAGCCCTTCTTATAATGTATCAGCCAGTATGACTGATTCGGGGAGGGAATTCCTCAACTTCACAGCTCTCACAGTAAAAAATCCTTTCCAAATATTTATATGGAACCTGCCTTCTTCTAAACTGAGTGGGTGCCCTCGTGTCCGTTGGAAGGACCTACTGATAAATAAAGCATTAGAGAGGTTATTATATGATCCTCTTATATAATTACACATAGTTATCATGTCACCTCTTAAGCACCTCTTCTCCAGTGTAAACCGACCCAACTTGGCCAGTCTTTCTTCATAACTGAGACTTTCCATACCCTTTACCAGCTTAGTTGCCCATCTCAGGACCCTCTCTAATTCAATAATGTCCTGATGAGCACTGGAGACCAGAACTGGACAGCATATTCTAGATGGGGCCTTACCAGCGCTCTGTAAATGGGAAGAATAACCCCCTCCTCCCGTGAATCTATACCCCTTTTAATACAGCTCAAAACCTTGTTTTCCCTTGCAGCTGCTGCCTGGCATTGCTTGCTACAGCCAAGTTTATTATCTACAAGGACTCCAAGGTCCTTCTCCATTATGGATTTGCCTAGTGCAGTCCCATTAAGGGTATAAGTGGCTGCATATTTTACATCCCAGGTGCATGACCTTACATTTATCCACATTAAATCTCATCTGCCACTTAGCCGCCAGATTGCCAGTTGGTCAAGATCCTGCTGCAAGGATGCCACATCCTGGATAGAATTGACTGGTCTGCAGAGTTTTGTGTCATTTGCAAACACGGATACATTGCTTATAATACGCTCCCCTAAGTCATTTATGAACAAGTTAAACAGAAGTTGACCCAGTACAGAACCCTGAGGGACCCCACTGAGAACCTTACTCCAAGTAGAGAATGTACTTCCCTCTGTACCTGATCCTGTAGCCACTTTTCTATCCATGTGCAAACGACTTCACTGGTGTTCTAACTATAACACTACAATCTATTGGTTGATTGGAGTTTTTCAAAAGCATGCTGCAACCCTTTTTTGGGGGGGGGCTTAGTTATGACCCTGGAGGGCACAAGTGCAAAACCACTAGAGGGCTCAAGCGTTCGGCCCTTAGAGCCCATTTGGGAACACACTCTTCACACTGCGCTGAGTAAAAAATGGCACTCACACTGACAAGCACAGTGTCAGGACGGACAGCTGTACCTTTTAAATCAATCGTGGGCTAAAGCAGGCCGTGTTCAACTCAAAGTGCAGTCAGCTGGATTCTGTGCTTTGCTGCTATATGCATAATGCCCTTTGCAGTGTGGGACATTGCAAATGAGCCCTTATATAGAGAGTGCTGATCCTGACAATATACATTGTTTTCGACACTGTACCCTGTCCCTATTTTGCATAAGAGTGCTGGGACTTGCCAACGATTTAATATATATATATATATATATATATATATATATATAATATGTATGCATATATGTTTCACAGGTGCAGTTGCCATTAAAAACCAATAAGCACTTGAAAAATAAAAGCAAAGTCCTGATCGGTAGCTACTGCCAATTACTTGTGCAATTTAGTGGCTATTTAAGTAAGAGTCCTTATATTTTCTTTTTCTTCTGAGGTATGGTCCATAAACCTCAATAAATTTGCACAAATGGTTTAATTTAATACTGTACACAGAGACCGCTTTTCTCCAGGTCTTGTAACAGGCTTACCATCAGTCCCCATCCCACGGGGGCAGGCCCAGTTTTATGATGTTCTGCCCCATTGTAAATCAACCCTGTAGACCGTCCCCGTCAGCTATGGAAAAGTTTAAAAGTTGCCGTGTACTGCCAGGCAGATCCCCATGTGAAACCAAAGCTCATTGTGCAGAAAAAATGTCTTTCAAATAATGTGCCTTCTCATTGGCTACATCTGGGCCCTAAGTTAGGAGTGGTTGGGTTCCCCTACAGCAAGGATCCCCAACCTTTTTTACTTGTGAGGCGCACTCAGATATAAAAACTGTTGGTGAGCAACACAAGAGTGAAAAAAGTTCTTTGTGGGTACAAAATAAGGGCTGTGATTGGCTATTTAGTAGCCCCATGTGGACTGCACACCTGCAGGAGGCTGTGCTTAGATAAAACTGTGTCTCTGTGCTTCCAAAACATTTTAAGAATGGGCACCTACATTGAGGCCACTGGGAGCAACATCAAGGGGATCGATTAGAAACATGTTGCTCATGTGCCACTGGTTGGAGGATCACTACCCTAGAGCACCCCCCTTGGCTATTATTGGTATTGCAGGAGAAAGAACAAGAGCTCTGCTGTCAGCTTCACCCCTTCCTCCTCCAATATCTTTAAACATGCCCACACCACATCCCGCTTTTCACTTATTGATGCACATCCAAACCTGCTCTCCTGCCCCCTGTGATGTGGCGCTCTCTCTTACTACTTCTACTTAGGTAAGCTGTAACTGTTAAAAGCGATCTGCACTACAGCTCAGGCATTTGTCTCACTCAGCGCACTTGTGTTCATCTTAGGTTGACAGATCTGTGATGGATGGCTCTTAGTTCCTGCTGGCTCCTTCAGTTTTAAATGTCTAGGTGCAAAAGTATGGTGCAGACTGTATTGCAGAGCTCTTAATGATCTCTTATCAGTGTATTAAAAGCAGCACAGGGCAGGGAGCACGAAAGATCGTTCCCACCCTCCACAGATGTTCAGTGCTGAATCATCAGATATGTAAGTAGAAACAATAGAAATTCTACCTCCTGCCGACTAAGCCCTGAACGTAGATTTTGCTCAGACGCCTTCAATGGCGCCTGATCAAAATCTTTTAACCTGCCCGATCGATGAGTCGACTGTTATCCGCAGCCTTTTGCAATATCGGCCGCCTCGTCGAGCCGCCATACATGTACCGAATATCGTATTGAAATATTATTGGTGCGTGTATGGCCAGCTTAAGGGAAGGGAGTCTGAGTGTTTGAGCAGGATCCTTTCACTGTATACCTCCAGCCTGCTGCTGCTCTCGCTGTACACTTTTGTATTTTTGTATTGTATTTTTTAGTATGTACAAATTGCCACTCTGTCTCCCTGCTATGCATTCTGGGTGTATTATACATGTAATTGCCACTGAGGTCATCTTGCTATGAGTTCTGGGGGTATTATACATGGATTTGGCACTGTGTTTATTTGTATATTATTTATATATTTACCAAGAGTGTATATTTTAAATGGGGAGTGGTTTATTGAGGTGTGTCTCCCAATGTGGGCATGGTCTAAATATTTCCCCACGGCGCGCTTTGCACACCACTATTTGTCCACTGTCCCCAGACTTCACTCTGAAAATCTAGTCATCTTATCTTGTAATCCCTAGCAACCAATCAGACCCTTACTTGCTTTTAAAGACCCATGGTATTTGAAGATATTATACTACTCATAGGCTGTTTGTTTCTAAACATTCTTTTCTTCTAGAAAGTGTTGCTGCAGCAAACAATATGGCAACTGTCACTAAAATGTATAACTGCATGCCTTGTGCTCACAATAAGCTGTACCTTTACATGATGCTGTCTAAATGGACAATACTTTTTTTTTAATAGTGTAGTGTATATATTCTCATTAAAGTGATTTTATACAGTAGGATGATCTACATGATGATAACAGCTTAGTATGTGCCAACACTTAACAGCAGCAGCATATGTTTACAGAGCACAGCTGACATCTGTGCTGCTTTTCAACACTTTAGCCGTCAGTTCATTTTATATTTATGCCCAAGAATACCTAAAAGGACTTGCAATTTTTGAGATTAGGGTCCATTTTACTCTTTTGTTTTCCATTAATGTAATTATTATCAGCTTCATGATAACCAAATACTATATCTAAGTCACCCATACATCTCTAAGATTAAAGATGAAGAAAAAATATTTTGTTGCAAGGATGTCAAGCAGAGAATAAATGTCTAATTCCCTTCCTAGGCCTAACACACTCTGCTAAATTGAATGTCAGAAGCTACAGTCAGTGGCGGCAATTGACAAAACAATGGGAATCGGAATCTGGAACATTCTGCTGACCTGTGAAATAGCTTGTCCACTTCCAATAGATGTCAGCAGCTACAACTCATTTCACATTTACAATGGGGAAAAAAATAAAATAGCACAGAGATCCCCAAATAACCTTAACCCTTCTACAGCCTCTGTGAATAGTTAATTAATGAAAAGTCAGTTCTCATTACACTGTATTTCTGGTCTTCACATCCAGCAGAGGTCATCCTTGTTCCATGGGCTGCGGATCTGAGCCATTAAGAAATAAACATGTTTATGTTAAAAAGAAGCATTTCATTCCAAAAATGCACAGTTCTCCTAATAGCTTCAGTAAGTTCATATAAGGTAAACAGGCTTTGAACAAATAGCAACAAATATACAGAATAGAAGAGGTTTCAAGCACATTTCCTATAGTCATTGCTACTAATGCCACTACTGTCAATAGGCTCTTGGAAAATAGAAGGTACCAATATTTTGCCAGATAAGGTCTAAGAAAATCTTGTAGGTTAAATAACTGCAAGGCTACAGAAATGATGTAACATAATTTTTCTTTCTTATACTACAGTTTAAAACGTTACAGGGGAATCTAATAAAAAATGTTAATATAAAAAAATTGTACAAAGAGAAATTTTATTTTTTTTATGAGAACAAAAGTATTTAGCGACCCTATCCACTAGTGGAAGAAAGACAGGGGTCATTTATAAACACTGGGCAAATATGCATCTGGGCATTAACCCACTGGAACTAATTATGTTTGTTCATTATTTTACTTGCATCTGGCTGAAAAAAAGATAATCACTGACTGGTTGCTATTGGGTTACTGCCCAAGTGCAAATGTGCTCAGTGTTTATAAATAAGCCCTATAGTTTGTACCAATGCACAGTATATGTAATAAAACTTCTTAAAAAAACTACTTATAAAAAACGTTATTGTTGTGCCATAAAACCATACCACCTTTAAGCTAGGGTTGCCACATGGTTGGTATTTAATCGGCCTAGTTGGTAAATCAGTGGGGCTGATATTATATTTACAGTACAATGTAGTTGCCAGTAAATTTGTAATTGCCCATCTTCTCCCCTTCCTAAAGTTTTTAGCTGCTAAGCCCTCCCTTCATTTCTCCACCCCTGATGTCATAGACCTGTAAAATATTTGCACAAAGAGAATGTATTCCTTTGCATGAAGTATTTAGTATTTTTGTCCTGATTTATGCAATTTTATGTCAACTTACAGTTTTTATTGCCATTGCCATATTGCTTTCTGGCTAAAAACATTCCTTCCTATTATAATATTATACAAATATTATGCAAGACTCAGAATAGGGCATACCTGGCATCATCAGGGATTTGGCTAGACCAACAGAGTACTCTATAGGGCAGTCAGCTATCTTTTCAAGTATGCTTTACAGAGATATTCTTTCCCCAAAATTATGGATGTACCTTTGGAGGCTTTGAATTCAACCATATCAAATCAGAACCCTTAGAGAAGTTTTATTACATACACTGCATGCTCATAAGAGGTGGCAAGCAATGTAGACTAGTAATCAAACACTAGTAAAACTCCTTCCTCCTACAAAGTGCCTTATTCCATATCCCAAAGTAGAATCAATAATGGTACAGGGAATCCTTTTGTTTTTTACATAAACTTTATTCCAATTTGTAATTCATTCACATTCACAATCTACACTTGACCAGGGGTATTCTGGCCCCTAGTGCCTTGCTGAGGTGTCCTATGGGATGCTGCCCCCCTCACTGCATCACTGTCGAAATTCTGATTTAAAAATTAGAATTTCGCCTCTGGTAAATTCAGGGGGCCCTGCAGCCTGAGGTGATTATCTCAGATTGCCTTATCTTAGCAGCACCCTTGTGCTTGACCACATTATTGTCACGCAGATTCTCGGGAGTCTCAGGCCACATTCTGAGACATGTGCTTTATTATTTTCAATGTCCCCTTTTCAATAGGAGTTACATTGTTACAATGCCTTTCATCAGGTTACATATTTTCTTCACTTTCACTTTCACCTTCACAATTGGGACTACATTTCCCAACCATTCCTCTGAGCAACCAATCACTTTTGTCTTCCATAATTGCTGACTCTTAAGTCCTAGTCAGGGCCAACCCTCCGTGCCCCTTTGCTCTTTGAATGGGACTTTTTCCTGAATGGGACTTACTTCCTCTCTGGAAGTATAGCCTGAAGCCTAAAGGACCCTTCACTAGTGTACCTAGCTGACAGGGTGTCTGTTGGGAACTATTCCCACTGTCTGCCAACTGCCCCTACTTACTACCCTACCTATTTATACACCTCGTACATGCTATTCTATCCTGCACTTACTGCTCCTTATTTCCACAAGATGGAGATGCAGGCTGGTCTGACTCACTTGCTGGTAGATGTTGCCTCCTGCCGGCCCTTCCAGTCTGAACCCTAGGACCAATTAGTGCAGGCCTTTTATACCCTCTGCTCTTCACTTCCCCTAGTGGCCTTCCTTATGCATTACACTCCTACCACACAATATATAATACAATTTTTCCACTGACATCAATGACTGGGCAATTTTACATTAAAATGTGTAAAATGGTTGTAATTTGTAAAATTGCTTCAGCAATAATTCCCAGTTATACGTATAAGCATGTAAATCCACCATTCACCCTTTCACCCCCTTGCATGCTGGGGCAAACCATAACATTTGCAATCTTTCTTTCACTGGCAGGTGGGATTGTGAAATACTGGGTTTGCAAAGTCCATATGAAATTCACATAATGTACACACAGTATGTTTAAAATATTGTCTGTAGTTCAGTGCATTCTTTAGTACCTGCAAACATGTACAGTACTTATATAATTTCACTTATATACTAATTCTTATTTCTTCCATAGACATAATTACTTCTCATTATAGAAAAAGTCTTACTAAACTATTAACTTCTTTTAATCCCATTAGCAGCGGGGAAAAATGCATCTCAACTGTAGTTAAGATGAGGCCCGTTAGCTCATCTGCTGAATTTCTTCTTTGCTCTCCTGACCTGATAAAAAGCCAACAGAATTTGCTGTGGGTTCATTAATCCACATACCATGAAATTGCATGGCTTAATTTATAAATTACATGGTTAGATAAAAACAAGATGCTGCATCATCCTTTTAGAACAGGATTCTAGAATAAATCTATGCCAGAGTCATAAAGGTCCTGCCATAAGAGGTTGCGAATAAAAGGTGCATCTGCTCATGCTTTATTTATATGTACATATACATTGCAGTTTTATGGTTTTAAAAGTAGCTTTCTTATGTTTGAATCTGGCAGCTATTTTATTGGGATGAGATGGCATGAACAATAAACATTAATAAGGGAGTTTTTTTTCATCAAATAATTATCGAAGAAAGCATTTTGGGAATCTTTTTGTCATGATCAGCCAGGACTTGAACACTGGTTTGTGTGTTTCTGCTGGTGTGCATTTGCCTTCCAAGCCACTGGAGATGCTTAGGACTACTTCTGACTTAGGAATCCTCTTGTCATTCTCCTTGTATTTTTTTTTTTTTCCTCCGCCCACCTCAAGCCTGTAACTGACTATTGTACCTTGCTTGGTCATTGAGCTTCATTCTGTGATCTTGCCTCTGGTGTCTTGTTCCAGTTTTTGTTCCTGCCTTCGGAGGTTCTGTTCCTGGTTCCTGCCTTCTGAGGTTCGGTTCCTGCCTTTCCACAGTTCTGTCCCTGTGTTCCTGTTCTGTGACCCCAGCCTTGTTCCTTTGTTCCTGGTCTCCCTGTCCTGTTCATTGGATTCCTGGTTTGACCTTGGCCTGACTTATGGACTACTATTCTGCCTGCTGGATTCACTATTTCTGGCCTGTATATTTTGTTTATATTTAGTTCAGCACCTATTCCTGTTTTGCTTTTTACCTTCATTAAAACCTTGCACATTTATGTCCCTTCAGCTTGGTTCTACCATTTATGATTATACCCCAGGTTAGTAAGTCTTAAGGCTCCCAACTTCCTTGTACTCCACAGCGTCTCCTCTGGGAGAACGTGACATTCTCCTTACTCGTAAAAGAATAGGATTTTCTTGGTCCCTATTATGATAATAAAACAGACCATATTTAAAACAGTACATCTAAGATAATATGCCACTCTAACTCTGTAATATACATATGCCTTCTATGCATACAGCTCTATGCAAACCATAAATCTTAGTAGTCCTACGCAATTTTGATGCTACAGCGCTAGAGCAGCTGCTCACTGTATGGACTCTGCTCATGGGAAACATAGCTCCCTTTAAAAGAACAGTAATCTGCTGAAATGTTGTTCTCCTTGATAAATATAAAAATAAGGACATAAATGTTACATACTGTATATTAGGTGTAATTTAATAAACATTGTTTTTTCACCTGCTGAGAGTGCTGGTTCAGTTGTATCTATTACATACTATTTTAGACCATGCACCTCTTTATTCCAGTGTTTATTTATATGCATCCAAACAGGCTTCTTCTGTAAGTATTAACTTATAGAAGATAAACACCTATTATTCCCATAGTACCATTTCAATTAAGTAAACTTGGCAAAATACTAGATCTAGAACAACATTTCAGAATAACATATTGGATTTTTCATAAATGTGAAAAAATGAACTCCACATGTCTGACATTTTGCAGTCAAAGTTCAGCAGGGTAAAAAACTTGACATTTGGCAAATCTACATCTCCAAAAAACACCTTCTTCCAGCTTGGATTTCCTTCTTCCCTTGGAATCAAAACTGGAATCTGTGTCAGGATCTTGATTTGCTACACCTGCTAACTTGTCTTGCTGTCATTGCATGCTGGGAATGGTTTGGAAACAGCTGGTGTCTGTAACTGTTTTGATATCAACGCTGTACTCCAGCATGTTATGCTTTTTGCTCATATAGGATAATTTATTTGAATTCTCAGTCTCTGACCACAGCTGAGGCAGTCATACAGTAGCTTACCCTGATCACTAGCCCTCACCATAATCTTTGCTTCTGTTCTATAAATTCTTTAGAAGAGCGCCAATTCTGGCAGCAACAGCCCTGATGCCACCTTCTTTCTCCAGCTCCGCACTTATGCACTTTGGCTTCAGAGCAGGTCCAGGGGAGCGCTAATGTGCTCTCTGCACTAGAAGAGCCTAGTTTCCACTTAAAAGAAGGGAAATTTGAATCTTACAGTTACCAGCTTTTTGCAAACCATGGTAACTAGTTGCTCCTTTCCGCTTGAGGCACCTTGCCTCATGGCAGGAGTGGCCTTGCATTGGAGCTGCAAAATTGGGGCCCTTTGACATACAAAACAGTGCTATATACTTCTACTGAGGTCTCATTAGGGATCGGACTTGTGACAATTTCACCCCTTTACCACCATACCTATGGCTGCCATACCAGCATAGATTAGTCATTTATGGCTAATTTTACAATGCCCCACACAGTGGGCAAAGTGCATTGCATGGGGCATTGTAAATGTGCGCTTATGCAGTGTTACAGAACCCTAAAAGGAAATAACACCTTCAGTTATTGTGTGCCAAAATCAGATGGTTTGCATTAATTTCTATCTAAATAAGATGTCCCTTGCTTCAGCTTTTATCAAACAACAATCTGGTTCAGTTCAGCACTGAGGTATTGCTACTGTACTTCTTCCATGTATTTATTGTTTCATGTAATCACAAACAAATTCTCATTAAATTTGTTTGTGCAAACGAGCTCTAAAATGCCTCTAACTGCAACTTTGTATTGAAAAAATGATCAGGAATCACATTCAGTTTCATCAACTGAAAATTTTACATCCCATTTAGTACTGTACTGATTCATTTTTCCTTCCAACAAAATCTGAATGATCAAAATGTTTATGAACTTTGTGTAAACAGTCTCACAAGGATATTCTGGCAAAATGCTTTCAATTTGACTTTTCAGTGCTATAAAATATCTATATACATTATGGGGCTGATTAATCAAAGTATGAGTTTGAATCCCGAAATGGGTAAAATTCGGATTAGATACGATAATTTCTGATCGGAAATTTCATGAAAATGCTTATGAAAAAATTGCATTAGTCAAGATAATATCGTATTGGCGATCCGAAAGTCACAAAATTTTCGTATCCGAATGATCGTAAACGGCAGGAAAACCTTTCTGACTTTGATCCTTCTGTGCATGTTTTTGGAAGTTTACCATAGGACTCAATGGCAGCTCCAACACTGGCCCAAGGAAAGTCACAATACCGAAGCTTAAATGAATCCGAAACTTTCGTACTCGGCGCAACAAATACAATTTTGCCGCAAAGTACGAAAAAATTGCGCAAATTAAAGAAAGTCACATAAAATATGCACAGTACGAAAACTTAGAAAAAAAAAGAAGTTAGCAGAGTATATGTTTACAGATGCACACACACAAACACATGTATATTTAAATGTACCAAGCAGGAGAATGAAGACATACAACACTGCAGGCAAGGCTGGGGGATGTGTATTAATAGATCTCTCAGCAGAGGTCTGAATGCTTCACTGCGGAGGGCTCTGATCGGATTTTTCCTTGTGCCATTTTGAAAACAGTGCCTGTAAACACATTTGTATTATGTATTAACAAAGTTATATGTACAGATATAGCAGCCTTTTTGTTACTGCATCTATACTGCCATTAGAATAGAAAGATTTCAGAGATTTATGAAGGGCTAGGTATAATTGGGGGAGCATTAAGCTTTACAGAATTGTGACCCTTTAGAGCACTGTACACTAAGCTCCTGCATCTAGCCTTTCAGGCACTGCATCTGTGCTCAGCACCCTACACTGCAAGGAAAACTTTATCCCTGAACAATGTAGGTCTCTTTAAAATATATATTGCAAAAAACAGTCCATATGTAAAACCCTGCTTCATCTAATGAAACCATTCAGAAAAATATACTTTTTTTTTACCAGTATGTGCCATTGGGTTCTCCTAAATAGAAAATTGCCATTTTAAGTACTATGGGCTGCCTCCTGAGATCATAGGATTCATAGTGCACACATCAACCAATTTATTAATGGACAAAGTTCTTTTACTCCCAAACTTCTCCCTGTTATAGTTAAATCTGCATTATATCTGGTTATGTGATCTCTGAGGGAGCAAACATCACAAAATGGTGGCACAAGGTTAAAGATGAAAGAGGGAAATATTTTCTGATATATATATATATCCAAAAAAGACCAGCAACACCGAGTTATATTCCAAAAACAATCAATTGTGTATTAAAAACACATGAACAGCCAACGTTACGTTTCGGTCCCCATCGGGACCTTTCTCAAGGCCCGATGGGGACCGAAACGTAACGTTGGCTGTTCATGCGTTTTTAATACACAATTGATTGTTTTTGGAATATAACTCGGTGTTGCTGGTCTTTTTTGGATATTTAAATCATTTACCTTGTACCCGAGCTAAGAGCTGAAGCAGAGTGCCACCCTGGGTTCGTTATATATATATATATATATATATATATATATATATATACCAGTTTGGTAAAATTCTTCAATAGGCCACTTAGTTTATATAATATTATCTATTGGTTAAGTATTCATTATTGGGGTTTAGTTTTCCTTTGAAAACCTAGTGCAAGTAGCAGAGTAAAGCTCAGTCAGACATACGGAAGTCCTGTACTTAATGTTTGCCTAATTCCTCTCTCTACTTTTCTTAACAGTATATTTTTGTCATTTTTCTCATTTTTTTACATTTATTTTAGTGGTTTATGTTATCAATTGTTATCAGTACTAACAAAATGATATCAAGAACAAAAAAAAAAAAAAATAGCCAGAGACCCTTATCATGTGCAGGGACCATTTAATCCCCAGTTGTATTTCAGTGCCCAGACAAGGCAATTTTTAGATATCTACAATTTTTTCCATCTGGAAAATCTGCTCTGGTCCTATAGACTCACCAAAACTGAATAACCTTTTCACTTATTATCCAGTTTGTCTTGTTGAGTATAAAAACCAGTTATAAGATATATTATGCAAAATGCTTGGGACCTGGGGCTTTCCAGATAAGGGATCTTTTCATAAATTGGATCTTCATAGCTCAAGTCTGCTAAAAAAAAAAAATCATTAAAAAGGGTTTGTTCAGCTTTGGATTCAGTGACCCCATTTGAAACTTGCTAAAAATAGGCTATTCTATAACATATTAAATGTTAACCTGAAGGTGGACTATCTTTTTAAGGTACTGTTGTAATATTATATAAATAAAGGAAATCATTTTTTAAATTTAGAATTATTTTCTTAAATGAAAACTATACCCCCAAACAATGAAGGTCTCTATAAACATATATTGCATAAACCAGCTCATATGTAAAACCCTGCTTCATCTAAATAAACCATTTTCATAAAAATATACTTTTTTAGTAGTATGTGCTATTGGGTAATCCTTAATAGAAAATTGCCATTTTAAGAATTAAAGGCCGCCTCCTGGGATCATAGGATTCACAATAGCACAAACAAGCCAAGGCACACATACATGCTAGGCCCCATCAGCCAATTAATGGTCGGAGTTCTTTTGCTTCCACACTTCTTGTTGTTACAGTAAGAGCTTCATTATTTCTGGTCATGTGATCTCTGAGGGATCACCCAACCCATCACTAAATGGTGGATCAGGGGAAAGGATGTAGAAGAGCAATATTTACTAATATATATATATATATATATATATATATATATATATATATATATATATATATATACAGTGGTGTGAAAAACTATTTGCCCCCTTCCTGATTTCTTATTCTTTTGCATGTTTGTCACACAAAATGTTTCTGCTCATCAAAAACCGTTAACTATTAGTCAAAGATAACACAAGTAAACACAAAATGCAGTTTTTAAATGAGGGTTTTTATTATTTAGGGAGAAAAAAAATCCAAACCTACATGGCCCTGTGTGAAAAAGTAATTGCCCCCTGAACCTAATAACTGGTTGGGCCACCCTTAGCAGCAATAACTGCAATCAAGCGTTTGCGATAACTTGCAACGAGTCTTTTACAGCGCTCTGGAGGAATTTTGGCCCACTCATCTTTGCAGAATTGTTGTAATTCAGCTTTATTTGAGGGTTTTCTAGCATGAACCGCCTTTTTAAGGTCATGCCACAACATCTCAATAGGATTCAGGTCAGGACTTTGACTAGGCCACTCCAAAGTCTTCATTTTGTTTTTCTTCAGCCAATCAGAGGTGGATTTGCTGGTGTGTTTTGGGTCATTATCCTGCTGCAGCACCCAAGATCGCTTCAGCTTGAGTTGACGAACAGATGGCCGGACATTCTCCTTCAGGATTTTTTGCTAGACCGTAGAATTCATGGTTCCATCTATCACAGCAAGCCTTCCAGGTCCTGAAGCAGCAAAACAACCCCAGACCATCACACTACCACCACCATATTTTACTGTTGGTATGATGTTCTTTTTCTGAAATGCTGTGTTACTTTTACGCCAGATGTAACGGGACACGCACCTTCCAAAAAGTTCAACTTTTGTCTTGTCGGTCCACAAGGTATTTTCCCAAAAGTCTTGGCAATCATTGAGATGTTTTTTAGCAAAATTGAGAGGAGCCTTAATGTTCTTTTTGCTTAAAAGTGGTTTGCGCCTTGGAAATCTGCCATGCAGGCCGTTTTTGCCCAGTCTCTTTCTTATGGTGGAGTCGTGAACACTGACCTTAATTGAGGCAAGTGAGGCCTGCAGTTCTTTAGATGTTGTCCTGGGGTCTTTTGTGGCCTCTCGGATGAGTTGTCTCTGCGCTCTTGGGGTAATTTTGGACGGCCGGCCACTCCTGGGAAGGTTCACCACTGTTCCATGTTTTTGCCATTTGTGGATAATGGCTCTCACTGTGGTTCGCTGGAGTCCCAAAGCTTTAGAAATGGCTTTATAACCTTTACCAGACTGATAGATCTCAATTACTTTTGTTCTCATTTGTTCCTCAATTTCTTTGGATCTTGGCATGATGTCTAGCTTTTGAGGTGCTTTTGGTCTACTTCTCTGTGTCAGGTAGCTCCTATTTAAGTGATTTCTTGACTGAAACAGGTGTGGCAGTAATCAGGCCTGGGGGTGACTACAGAAATTGAAAATTGAAATTGATAAACCACAGTTACGTTATTTTTTAACAAGGGGGGCAATCACTTTTTCACACAGGGCCACGTAGATTTGGAGTTTTTTTTCTCCCTTAATAACGTAAACCTTCATTTAAAAACTGCATTTTGTGTTCAATTATGTTATCTTTGACTAAAAGTTAACGGTTTTTGATGAGCAGAAACATTTAAGTGTGACAAACATGCAAAAGAATAAGAAATCAGGAAGGGGGCAAATAGTTTTTCACACCACTGTATATATATTCCAGTTTGGGGAGATTCTTTAATGGGTCACATAATATAAACTATCTGTTGGTATAGTTTTCCTTTAAAATGGACTCTATGGGAGATAGCCTTCCTGTAATTCAGAACTTTCTGGATAAAGGGTTTCCCAGATAACCGATCCTTTACCAATATAATCAATATAATTTATTGATTCATCTTGAAGATCAATGTATTTTATCCTGTGGTGTGCATGCTGTTAGGAAGCTTTTGATAACCTTTTAGCAACAGCCCACAGCATACTTAACTGCACAGCCTAAACGCTAGACTCTCATACCAGTTTTTCTTAGCCCCTTTCTCTTTCTGTCTAGGGCCTTTTCAATTGCTGTCTCTATTATTACTGTGAGCATCAGCATTTCCATTTGCAATTGACAATAAATATCAGGGAAACAGAACAAGTATGTCCTTGCACGATATAAGAACAAAAAAAGATTTATACAGCAGGATCTATTATTTGCCATCTTGTCATATTTTCTACTCTGGAGTCTGTTGAAAGAAGCTAATCAGAGCACGTTATTGTCCATGCTGGTAATTATGACCTTGGCTGTGCTCTGTGGTTTATATTAATTCATGGTTGCTTAAAGCATCATTAATACGTTTGCAGTTATTTATTGATTATGAAGGTGATGAGAGTTGGCTAATTCATGGCTATTCTATTGCTGTCCTGTAATCCAGATGCATCCCCAAGGGGCTTTTGTCAATGTAGTATAACAATATATTATTAAGATTTAGCACTGGGACATAGCGTAGGTTGAGAAAGAAATCTGACCCACCATTTAAACAATAAATAGCGCTATACATGCTACGTATTCTGATCGTTAAACCTGTCACACGGATTTACATTCGATTTGTTTTTTTTAACCTGTAAATTTCCTGTGACATTTTTTTTAGATATGGTGCAAAATGTTAAATACAAAAATAGTTTGATAATTAGAAAATGTAAACATTTTATTATGAGTAGGATGATAACTGCCATTTTATTTGCTCTTCCCTTGTTATCCAGAGCTGAAAATTCTAGATCAGAAGAAAAGCTACGCTAAATACACAGCAAACTCCTAAAGTTACATATAGCGATTCATTTATTATGGAGGGATAAGTGAAAAAAGTCAGAACAGAACATTCTTTATACAAAGCTCCTTCCAAATATGGCAGAATAATAGTATAATTCTGCATACACTCCTAGGTGCAAGTTATGGAACACAGAAATAAAAAACACTAACATACAAACCTTACTAAATGGGTCCCTTAAAGGAGAAGGAAAGTCAAATTCTATGAAGCACACTATTAAATAATACTACTGTTGCTGAGTAAAAACGCTATATTCCTGGCTTGCCTAATGAAAGATTTACAGAGATACACTTACTAGAACTACATGCTTGTTTCACTGAACGGCGCCGCTATCTTTAAAATGGCCGCCGGCGGCTTCTAAGTTTACTGTGCCTCACTGTTTGGAGCTGCATCCCCTGTGCCTCTCCCCCCTGTCAGCACCGCCACCGCTGCTCGTTTCCCCTCCCGTGCCTCTCCCCCCTGTCAGCACCGCCGCCACTGCTCGTTTCCCCCGTGCCTCTCCCCCTGCCAGCACCACCGCTTGTGTCCCCTTTCGCCTGTGTGTCTCATGCTGCTGCAGACGCTAGGGGGAGCTTCCTGTTTCTGCGCATGCGCCGCCTCAGTTCTAAGTCCTCAAGTCTGGGGAAGAGCATTGCATTATGGGAATCTTCTCTACCCTGCTCAGCGTTTTTTCTTCCTGTTTGGCTTGAGATCTTCTGAACAGGTGAAATATGGGGAGACTTAAGGGCACTATTGAGACAACTGAAGGTATGCCTGCATTTTGAGATTAACTCTTTACTAGCCTTTCCTTCTCCTTTAAGCTTTTAATGTCAGGCAGCAGGAGGAGAAAATGGAAGGGGCTTGTTGGAAGGGGAATTAGTGAGTTTAGGCTTAAGTGGATGTGGTTGGGGCAGAACAGAAACAAGGCCTGCACTAAAGGGTAAACATGGGACTAACTAAATAATATGGGTCCCTAATACTTCTTTTAGAGGCCCTGGCAAGGAAACATGCTGTGCATATTATTTTACCAGGTCATGTTATTTTGTCTACAAATTTAGAATTATGGGACACCAGTTTAAAAAAAAACAAACTTTTGAGCAGTAGTAGCAGTACAACAGCTCTTTGGCTAGATTCTTTTCTATCTTCTATTCGTCACACTCTGCAAAGAGTCTAATGGGGGAATGCAATAAAAATCAGTAATGGGAAAAAAATGTGCACAATTAAAAAAAAAAATGGTTGCTTTGTGTGAACAATTTTACCGTGCAAATTACATGTAACTTTTGCAAACCCCTTAGTGACAGTGGATGGAAGAATGCAAATTGTATATATTTTGCATCAGTGTGCAGTGTATGGAATAAAAGCTCTTACTGAAAATGTCACCTTTAGGAAACCTTTTAAAGTGCACAATTAAATTCAGGGTAATAAATGTCAAATGAAGAAACTTACATTTAATTTTTTTTTACGTTTGCAACTTGAAAGGAAGCTTCTTTTTTTCCTCTGAACAGTCACATAGACAAAAAAGTAACAGCAAAACATTTAGACAAATTGTAGAGATCTGTATAATGGTAGAATGATATTTGAAGCTATCAAGGTAATTTTATGTTAAATATTTTGTTTTGTGCTGCTCTTGAAGGGATAATGACATTCAGATATATAAAACAAAATGCTGCACAGTAGATTTTGTTGTGCTAGTCACAGACTTCACTGAATATAGCAACCCTACGCAAGAGATTAGGGCTCCTGCCCTCCTTACGCATCTCTTCTGCCTCTAATTGAGAGGCCTTGTGCCCACTGGCACCCAAGGCACCCTGTATCTAATAAAGAAAGTTTTGAGGTGATGCCAATGTCCAACCCTGTCTTTATGTCCCAATAGCAACCATATACAGCTGTCAAGACTGAGTGCATAAAATTGCTAGGTGAGGCAGGGTGCTGGAGGGTAAGTATATGGTAGACAAAAAACCTACAGTAATGTTTTAAGCCTGTTTGTTTGCCCTTTACTCACCAGTGATAAATGTGCCAATACCTTTATATACTGTACAACAATGATAACCATGTAATGCTGCAGGGCGTGGAGGAGGGGGCTTGACCCAGGCTAGTTCCAACATGAGAAGGTGACCTATTTAGTATTAACTCTGGAGGTATGGAACAATTGTTCTACATGACAATGTTATTGCATTTTGTATGTTATTCTTTTCCCTATGGATGTTTATGTTTCTGTAGATGAAAATGTAATTGTATCAGCATTGTTTGTTATTATGATGGTTTTGTACTGTTAAAGTGATTGTCATGATTTTTATCATATACTTTTTATTTCTGAATTACCTTGTTTACATAGCAAATAATTGATTCTACAATTTAAAATTTTGTTCGTGAACCAACAAATTTTAGTTGTAATATTAGTGTGTAGGTGCCATCTCAGTGCATTGTGTCTGAGCTTTCAGAAAGAGCCAGCACTACACATTAGAACTGCTTTCAGATAACCTATTGTTTCTCCTACTCCCATGGAACTGGAGGAGTCCCAAGCCAGACTCAGATTTCTTACTATTGAGTGCTGTTCTGATATCTACTGGGAGCTGATATCTTGCTGCCTTCCCATTGTTCTGCTGATCGACTGCTGGGGGAAAGGGAGGGGGAAGATATCACTTTAACTTGCAGCTCAGCAATAAAGTGGTTGCGGCACCCTGGGAAATGAAGAATATCACTAGCCCCATGTGAAATATCAAAATTAAATATTGAAAAATCTGTTTGTGTTTTTGAAAAACTGATTACAATGCAGGATTATGCTGGAGAAGCTCTATTAACTGATGGGTTTTGAAAAAAACAGTATGACAGTATTCCTTTAACCTGGAGATTTGTTCATTTAAAAAAATGAAACATTTTACAGAATGTATTACAAAGTTTTTATTTGTTAATTGATATTATATTGAACATTTCTTTTTTTAAGTAAAAAAAAAACCTTTGAAAATAATGAGTGAAATAAAATACACGTGAACCTTGTTAAATCTAATGTACTTCTCAGTAAGTTATTGTTGAATATCTTTGAAATGCCAGTACTCTAGCAGGGATATTTTTCTGTCAAGTGAATTCCTCAGGTTGTACTGTATGTTCGTATAGTGAAAACATTTTTCCCCTGCCTGCCATACAATCTCTAATACAGGAAAAAAAATCAAATTTATCTTCATTTCTCAGGCTTAAGGTAAGTTTTGGTGCTAACTTTCTTTTTTTAGGTTTTATACCTAATATAAGAACAGAGAAATATGTCCTGCTTGTTGATGCTTTCTTACAGAAAAATGTCAAATGTGAAATCGAAGAATTTTTAAATCCTTCTAAGACCACATAGGGCCGAGGTCTCACCAAGGCAGATGGGCAGCTGTGAAGCAATGAAGTACTTTGTCATGGCAATAGGAAAAGGAAAAGAGAAGCAAAAAAGAGTTTACATCAAGAGCTTAATTCATTTTTATCACTGCTTCAAGATCCTCTACACACACTTCAAAAGTCTGTTTTTTTCCCTTGATGAAGTGAGTCCTTGAATGATATCTGGAGGCACCAGTAATTTAAAGCTGTATAACTTAAGCAATAGCATAGAAATGAAAAAAGAAACAGCACTGCAGGGCTCTTCTTGTAAAATGGAATCTGCAAACAGCCTTCTCCGTGATAGCAGTGGTAGGTTAGACGCAGGAGTAAACATACTCACCTAGAAATGGTTCAAAGTAGTTTTTTTATTTTGCCAGTTCATCACATTTTGTTACAATTAATTGTATCTTTTTTTGTATAAATCCTAAAATATATACTTAGGGGGGGCCATTTATGTCTGTACAATGTTTGTATTATTTTTCCTGCAATTAGTGTTTTTATGCACTTAAAACACAATTTTTGCATTGCACCACTTATTATGCATCAAAACCACGAAAAACACAAATTTAAATTAAAATGATGCCATCTAAAAGCTGTCAGTCATTTAAAAGTCAATGGGAGCATTCCAAGGCAATATTTTTGTGTCCTTTTTTTCTTCAAGGAATTTTTTTTGGCGGGCTATTCATGCTATTTAAGTGATTTGAAATTTAAGATTTTTTTTTTTTTTTTTTAAATGCATGTTTAATAAATGAGAAGACATTCCTGCTTTAAAAAAAAACCTAAAAAACTTCTACGTACAAACCAATCTTTTGGGGTCAGAAAAAAATGCTCAACTGCTCATTTTTATTAGCCCTTTTAACAAACAATGAATGACACCATCTGAGGACCCTCCTCTGCCTCAGAGCCCCTGACTGAAGTAACCCACTGTTGACAGCCTTGGCAGTTGGCATTCCAGTTCATACCTCATGTGTTAGTTTGGTTTTGGTCAGGTTTCATGCTGGCCGCTCACATTTTTCTACTTCCATCTGACTATACCAATTCTGGACAAACATTAGGCAGGTGAATTAGCAGGGTTGGACTGGGGCAGGCAGGACCATACCAATTCTGGACAAACATTAGGCAGGTGAATTAGCAGGGTTGGACTGGGGCAGGCAGGGCCCACCGGGGCTCCCGCCGGCTGCGTCCCCTACCCTCCCACAGGGGCCCCCCTAACCCTCCCTTGAGCTTGCGTAAGTTTAACGCGTCAGGGGAGGGGGAGCGCCAGCAAGGGTCAGGTCTACTAATTTCATTAGTAATAAGCTAAACTGCCCTGTTTATTTAAAGGCCAAAACTAGAAATAGGCAGAAAAGTTCAACATGGGGGTCGCTAGACTCATTCTACTTCTGCCTATCCCTAGTTCATCATTTTAATTCCAGATGCTGGCCTGACCGAAGAAGCAGCGTTGCACATCACATGGCACTCCCATTCCTCACCCCCTTAGCTTGTAACTCTCCTGCCCCACTTGTAAAACTCAAACCCTGCTGGCCACCACATTACCCTGCTCACTGTGGCGGAGGTGTTAACTGGGGAGCTTGCTTTCGCCACTCCCTTTATTTGCCTGGAACTGTTTTGATATTGCCAGAAAGCATTGGAGTCAGTGCTTGTTTTTTTCTTGCTTCAAATGTGTTGGTGTCAGTGGGTGGTTTGTAACTCTTTTTCTCATGCCAAATGCATTGGAATCAATGGGCACTTTCTCTCGTGTTTTTTTCCGCATGCAAAAATACAATTTTTTCCCACACTCAAAAAAAAAAATGCAATTTTTTTTTGCGCATCAAAAAAAGGATGATCCAATTCTAGCACAGACTTACAAAAATTTTCACCCCTGGCGAAAATATGAATTTTGCCACTTCTTATCAGTTGAAAAAATTAACTTAACTCTAATAGGCATATAAAGGAAGTTCTTCACTTAGCAACATCATAATAAACTGCCTATATTTATTATTGCACTCTACTGAAAAATGGATCCCAAAATTATGTTGAGTTTATGTTAAAATCTATTAGCCCACAGAAATGAATGAAATATCTGCCTCCAAAATTTTATACCACATCACATAATTTAAAGGAAATTATGTTTGTAAAGTAAATTGTCTGTTTGGTATCAAACCAAATTAGTCAAAGCAAAGCAGTGACTGTTAATGATGGATCGGACAAAGTTTTACCACAATTACAACAAAATCCCAAATATAGACAATTATCCATTTTTCTCATCTGAATCTTGAATCAAAAAGTAATAAATCTTTATATTGCAAGTTAAACTGGCTTCTTGTAACAAGATGATGCTGTATTCTTAGTAACATATGATAAATGGGCTAAACGTACAGTTTTAATAATTTATCAAAGGAACCTACAAAAACCATTCAAAAACAGAACTTTTTTTTCCAAAGCTGTTTTTGTTCTTCTGCAACATACTTTTATAAATAACAATCTAAATGGCTGATAAAGCTTATTGTTAAAGCCCTTTCTTCTCCAAGCCATATCCAAGCGTTTGAGCGACTTTACATGAAAAGACAAAGCTATTGGACCGGTATATCAAAGGATTAGTGAAACCATGTAAGTCAAAGCCAAAATAGAAATAATATTTGTTCTTGTCAAAAACAAAAGTTGTGCAGTATTTCAGAAGAGTTAGTCAGAAATTGAAAAACAAAAAAGTATCCCTTGCTATTCTGTGAGCTGCTGATCCTGGCAATTAAAACAATGTAGCAGAAGCCAGACAATTAACAGACCTGTAAAAATGCATGCAAGGCTTTGTGGGGGAATGGGGTACTGACTGAAGTAAAATTGACATCTGTTTTATTGTTTGTGCGAGTCAAAATAATGAATAATTAATGACTCTCTAGGGGTGGCATTTATATTTCGTTATTATATTTTTGTCATAATATGTATAATCCATTACCTTTCAATGGAACAAAATGAGAGTGGGGTTGCATTACACAGTTGGCCTAAGGGATGTTGGCACATAGATTTCTTTCAGTATATGGAATCAAACATGGCTAAGCCAAGCTGAATGAGCACATGTCAAACAGGAGACTATATTTTTCCTATTAACACCTATTTTTAGTAGGTTAAGGGATTCAGGTGTCATTTTATGTCCGTAATCTTATCTGATGTTGATACATGTGAGTTTACTGACCTTGCTTTTTTAATGCACAACTATTCTTGCAGTATAAATTATACACTGTAAACATTTTTGTTTTATACCTTATATTTAAATTGTATTAGCCTTTTCCTGAAAGTTGGAGTGAATTGTTCATTGGCATTGAGGTAAAAGGCACAGACCAACTGACTTGCTTTAGTGATCACATCATGTGACCACTTGATTTTAATGACTTTCACCCCAAATGATCTCTTAGCTATCAACTCTGTAAACATATGCATTCCTGCATATAGCAGGCAACAGTGCTTTATATTTGAGTTATAAATGGCGGTGTGTTTAAAATCGATTGACCTTGTCTTTACTTTGTTTTGCAAAGTTTTGGGGGGGGTATAGAAGGAGACTTAAGGTATGAACTCCATTCACTGATTTCAAACCTTTTGTATTTGCTTAGAAATGCTACACAAAAAACAGATACCATACATTGCATTCAGTTGGTTTCAGTTATATGGTTGTAAGATTTGTTTTGCTTAAAGGAGTAACTGATGTGCCACCTAGAACACTATATTTATTCTACGGAAAGCTTTACCATACCTGAGTCAAGAGCCCTAGAAGCTCCCTTGGTTTGTTTAAGATTGCACTGCCATTTTAGGTTGGTCTTCATAGCTTCCTGCTGCAGCTCTAGCTGTTTGTAGCTTGGATGACACATTTCTAAGGGTGGGGGGGAGTGAGTTTTATGAATTCTTATGGGGGGGGGAGCAGGAGAAGGGAAAGAGGAGAGAGCTGGCCAGACTCTGGCACCAGGAATGAAGGATTTTTTCTGAGAGAGGAAGTCAGATACCCTAAGAAAAAAAGAGACAAGAAATCCTGTGTTTCTTTTGATAGAGGACTCAGCGCAGCTTTTCTGTGAGTGCTTTTGGCTGTATTTACATAGACCTTTCTGGTAAAGCTTACTTAGTTTTTAAAAATTATAGGGATGGACAGTATATGCACTGCTCAAAAATAAACAAAATTGAGAGATGCAATTAAATGAGGTAAAGTAAATAATGGATGGTAAACTTTGCAGGAAACCCTCAGTCAGGGGTAATAAATGCAATTTTATATAATTAAACTAAAATTAAAAAAATAATTTATTAGGACAGAAAAAAAGGCAGCCTAACACGTTTTGTGCCTTGTGGGGCATTTACTCATAGGCTCGCAGCCTATGAGTAAGTTGTTATCTTTGCATATAAATTATATAAATTTACTTAGTTTTTATCTTTCCTTCTCCTTTAATTGGGCTGACTAATGTTCATTGCTCAAAATAGGTGGCATGGTGTAACTAGGGTCCAAAAGAGAAACAAACCATTTCATTGTTATAATATAATCCAGTACATTTTTAGTTTCAATCATTTTTATTGGGATTTTTTAAACATTATAGCCAAATAAAGGCATTAAAATATTTTCAAACATTAATATTTACATTATGCAGAAAAATAATCTGCAGTACAAATAATAACAGCCGTTGAAAACTTATACATTCAGTATTGGTCAACATATGATAAAATATGATATAATATAATTTAATATTGTTGGTTAAGAAATTTGTTATGTACACGTATATTTATACCCGTATACTAATCACGCGTTGAAAACGTGCAAAACGCGTATAAACTGACACTACTGAGATCCTAGGGGTCGCATCCATCTAAGGATTGATTGAACATAGTCAAGCTGTATCATTAAGAAATTTTGCTTCACCAAAAATATAGAGCAATATTTTACTATAATAAATTGATATATCCCAATAAGGAAGTATACATACAGTAAAAACTATAACTACAACTACACCTAATACTACAACTAATGAAGTTGTATTCAATTGCTAAGAGTTAAGAACAGTACGCTCTCCTCATAAATTATTGTGTTATGCAGAGTACACAACTGGAAAAGTCTCCATCTCTGTGAGAGGGTTTATAGGATGTATTGGATTTATTAGATTTATGGGATTTATAACCTCTAATTAAGATCATTCAATTTAGTATCTGGGTATATCGAATGCCATAAACTTGATCTCACCAGAAAGGACTGTAAATTTCCTGATCTGATTGTCCAGGTTTTTTCTGCATTGAGATTAAACTCTACAGTTTTAAGAATATCTTCAATTTTGGGAATTATTTTAGATTTCCAATTTTCTGCTATCTTACACCTGGTAACCACAAAAATGTGATTAAAAATCAGTCTCTCCTTGGGAGGCAAGTCCATGGTCTTTATGTGGAGAAGGGCCATACTGGGAGGAATACACATCAAATTCACAGGTAATTTCCTAAGAAAAACCTCTATTTCCTTCCACAATCCTTGGATTTTAGGACATTCCCAAAAGATATGTTCCAAAGAACCTGCTTGTTTACAGTCTCTCCAACAAAGTGGAGTAACTTTGGTATCGAATTTGGCGATTTTTACTGGAGTGAGGTACCATCTCCATATCATTTTTAAGAGATTCTCATGATGAGACACACAGTGTGTGGACTTTCTCAGCGATTTGACTGCTAGCTCCCATTCTTCTTGGTCTAAATCTAACTGTAAATATTCCTGCCATCTTGTCAACTGACACCTAGGAGGTTCTACTCTATCCGATAATAATGTCTTATAGAACACGGATAGTCCTTTTTGGAATATCTTTTCTGGTAGTAAACGTTTATTAACTTGGGAGGGTAGGAGTAGTGGGGTTGAAGTATGGGTTTGTAAAAATTTCCGGATTTTGAAATATTTGTATTCTTCAGATTTAGGGATATTATATTGTTGGCTTAATTGTTCAAAAGATTTTAGTTCTGTATTTTGAAACAATTTATCTACTGTATCTAAGCCTAGGTCTATCCAATTACCTAAAGAGAGTTCAGTACATTTTTGACAGCTTTTTAATTCTGAAGGTGACAAAGTGAAAAGGAAGTGTTGACTTTTATGTTAGGGAATTTGTAAACAATAAGCAAAAAAAAGGGTTATGTCAGAGAAGCAAATTAGAAACATGCCACATCAAGGACACTACTGGATTTTGGAATAATGGAAAGATAAGAATGTTGTTTTCCCTCTGGTGATTTAACAATCACCATAACAATTGAGTAACAAAATGCTATTATTATAGAAGCAGATGTGCGAGAGAGAGGCATATAACAGAGCTTCATGAAACAAACAAAAACCTAATTAGTATTAAGTAACACTTTCACAAAGGCTCTGCCACTTATCAATACCCCTACTTGGTTTCAGTGTTTCCTCTTACCACTCTAACCCATTCTGACTCACTGACTCCATTCAAGGTAAGCCACCTATGTTTCGCAGCAAATAGTGCAAAGAATATCTACTCAAATCCAACACTGGGGCCAGATTACAGTTAATTACAATTATGGTTTATCACAAGAAACTTTTCTCCTAATTTAGTTTTGCTTTTTGTCCATCAGGAGGCACACTTTTTCAAGAGTCATGCAATGACCAAATTGAAAATTTATAAAAATAAAATAAAAGTTATCTACCGTCAGTCATATAAAAACCCTGGTGGGCTCTGCACCCCCCAGTCTGACCCTGTAAAAATCCCACTGTGCCTTTCCAATGAGTAAACACACTTCGGCATCATCAGGGACAATACATTATAACCTATGTAATAAAGCCAATTGGAAGTAATATATTTTAAAGCAATATAAAGCATTAAATGTGCAATTAAATGAATCAGTAACTACTATAAGCTACCTTCATTCTTTTCCATCAAGCTACTAGATTATAGCTACAAATAAAAGACTTCTAACAACACTGAACCAACTACAACTCCCAAGTAGCTAATAACCTACATTTAGGCACCTCTCAAAATTATTCTTGTTATATGTATATAAATACACTTTACCACCAACTTCACCAATTTACGTTGTGAGAACATTGTTCCTGTGATATTTTACTTGATTATTATTCCACTTTGCCCTTTTTGAAGACTAACCAATGCCTTTCTTCTGTTTCTATATTTGTTGTTTTATTGTTGGGTAATTAATATTCAGTTCAAATCTTACAACATAATTTGCTGGCTAGTTCAAATGTGACATTTACTGTTATTGGAAAATATTTTGTAGGCTTTGATTTTCAGGTGTTTGAACATGGTACAATCCTGTGGTGATTCATGGCAGGTGGTTTCCTAATTGGTTCACGAATGGGAGTTTCAACCTCTTTCACAAATGAATTCTTGAATGACTTTAGTCTCATTCCAAACCTTTTCCTTTTCACATCTCCTGTTTGAATTTGTTTCTTACATCTGGCTAGAGCTGACTTTCAGATTGTTATTTGGCTCCTAAAAAGAAGCAGTTATTCTAAGCTGTTGAAACATTATGTTACAAAAGGATAAATACATGACAAAAGCATTTGTTTACACTTTTAAACAACTACCTACTATATAATTTTTCATTTACTCTTGCTCTAAATCTGTTTTTAAGGCAGCTTTCTGTAAGGGCTATGGTCAGTCAATATTCACCTAAGCCTAGGGCCTTGCACCTCACCATCAAAGACGAAGACAAGAGAATTATATGTCATTAATTGTTATGACACATTTCTGTACTGTTTCCAGCTCATTACTATTCTTAAGAACTGGGGTCCAAAAGGTCACTGCATACTCAATGTCAGGTCTTACCAGGGATCTACAAAGAGGCAAAATTTTTTTTGCAAGACCTTACTCTATTTGCTATAGTAGCCACTGACTGATACTGCCTAGAGTTACATGGTTTTTGTAATCACAGAAATCTTCAACTCTTTCTCCAATTCAGGAGGCCTCACATTACTACCATTTAGTTTATAACTAGCATTTATGTTATTTTTATCAAAGTGCATAACCTTGCATTTATCAAAATTGAACCCTTATTTGTAAATGTACTGCCCAGTTCTCCAATTCCATCAAATCTCTTTCAATGCCTACCTCAAGGTTATTAATATACAAGTTAAAAAGCAAACAACCAAGGACAGACCACTCTGGTACTCCATTAGCAACACTGGTCAAAAGGTTTCATTTACCATCACTTTTTGTAATCTACCTTTCAGCCAGTTCTCAATCTAAGTACAAATATGTTTCAGGTCAATATTAATGATTAATAAATCATCAATTTACACAGTAACCTTATATGCTGTGTTGAATCAAATGCAAAAGGCACATGTACTGCCACCCTAATGTATAGGTTTCTGGTCAACTTCTAGAAGGCAATTACGTTTGTCTGACAACATCTATTAAATTAAAAAACTATGCTGATACTAAATCATAGCATTGTGATTGTAATGTTATTAAATATCTTATTCCTTTTTACCACCTGCAAAAGCTTTTCTGCCAGTGATGTCGAACTAAGTTTTCAGACTGAAAATGGGATCCCTTTTTGAATAATGATGCAACCTTAGAAATTCACCCTTGACACCATGCCATAAAAGAATCCTGGGAAATGAAGGAAAGCAGTTTGGCAATCACATGGTCTAGTCTGTTTTAAACTTCCTCTTGAATCAACCAATCATCAATAGTTACATTATTAGAATTGGAAACCTTCATTAAAAAAATGTCTTATTATTTTTCCTTGCTTTCACCAACCTCCCTTTGATAATAAGGGTTCTTCTTGGTTCTTTTTGCAAATTTAAACATTTGGGATTAACATTACATCTTGCTGCAATTTATTTCCTATTTTTGCTTGTCCAATTGCATTTATTGCATGCTTTTTGGGCTGTTTGTACCCAATAAAAGTTTCAGCTGTTCCAGCTACCCTGAATGCCTTAAATATGCATTTCTTCTTACCAACCAAAATGCTAACCTTTCTGTCAAACCATAATGGTTTCTATTTGCTATGTTATTTCTTGATTACAAGGACAATATACTGACAAGTATATTTTTAAGCAACATTTTAAATATATTCTATTATACTTCTATGCTTAACCCTGTGAGAAATTTTGAAGTTTGAAAATGTAGTCTTAGTTACATCATTATACAGTTGCAACATATTTATGAAGACAATGTGATGATCACTATTCTCTAAATGCTCACCCATGCTAGTGCTTACAAACTCTTAGTAGTTATTATTGGTTACAAAACAGCTATTCACAATGCATCTCTCATTACTTTAAAAACATACTGTACAGCTGCCAGCAAACACTGCAGAAGAGAACTTGATGGAGGTGGACCACCACTGTAAATTATCTTAAAAATCTATTTAAGAGCTGGCACATCTCCAAAGTATTATTCCCTTAAACAGCTAGTGTGGACTACAGGGAGAAATTGACTGCAGCAGCAGGCAGAGGCACACTGCAAGATTTCCTTTAATTACGATTATTCAAAATAATAATAACATTTCATCTTATCAGATTAGGAATTAATGTTTTTAGTTCTACCCATCTCTCTGCCTAGAGAACCAAACATCAATACTACAGTCATTTTTTTTAACTGTATTTGCAGAGCAGCAGTAAATAGTTTGCATTTTTTGCAGTATACATCTCTGCATAATGGAATACAGGTATGGGATTTATTATGTCTTTCTGTAATTTGGAGAAGCGTGCCTCAAGGCTACTAAAAACATTTAAACATTAAGGTGCTGATTTATTATTTATCAGTATTTTTTTACTGAGCATTAACTAAGGTTACTGCTCTGTTAACATACAGATACTTTAAGCTTAATGTTTTGAACTCATTGTAGAGAAAAGAAGAGTCATTAAAATACCATTGACTACATTTATTTTAAAACATTTTTTTATCTTAATGATTCAGTGGGTTCTTAGAGCTCAATGCGCTAAGCTCTAAAGGTGGCCACACACGTGGCGATTTTTGATCTTTTCGAAAAATCGTTCAATCCGCCACTAAAGTTCAGGGCTGAAACGGCAGATATGGAGTTAGAAACAATAGGATTTCTACCTCCTTCTGCCGATTCAGCCCTGAAGGCATATTTTGCTCAGGCGCCTTCTATGGCGCCCAATCAGAATCTTTTAACCCGCCCGATCGGCGAGTCGACTGATATCAGTAGCCTCCTGCGATATTAGTCGAACTGCTGTGAATGCCAGGTACTGTTTTCTTATTAAATTTAATACAAATCAAATCAGACAAAAATGAAGATGGACACTAGATAGAGAGAGAGAGAGAGAGAGAGAGAGAGATACAGCTTTGCTGTATTTCTGAGCATTCTGGATAATGGATTTGCAGATAAAAGATCCCATGCCTAAAAATTTTACTAAAAATTTACTGCCAAACTAGTTGCAATATTTAAAATAATAAAGCATTACATTTCTTACAGGCTCAGGCAAATGATTTAGCATTACTTAATTGTGTATTCTATTTGCTCAAACTAGAATATAGTTCAAGATGTGATTTATGTTCAAGTGATCAACTTACTTTACAAAAGTGTTTATGTAGTTAAAGCAGAGTGGATAAAAGAGTCTAGAATCCAGGGCCATCTTGGCTACAGATGATGAATCTGCTTTCAACGTTATTTGACAGTTAATACTCTGAACAGAACTTTTTAATGCATTGTATTGAAAAATATATAAATCAGAAACACTTTAGACTAGATAGGTTGTATCAGAATTACATGCCAAAGTAGGAGATAAAGTTTCGATGAAGTAGATATATCTATTCAGACTGAATGTCTCAGATACTTGCTATGTCTGTAAAATTTGACTGTTGGCTCTTTTGGCAATCATGGCATGAGCTTCTTACAGTGAAATAGTTTATCATTGACATTATCTCCACATACTAACCCACCCTAAACCTGATGCACTAGTGAAATACCTACTTTCAGGGTATCAGAGCAAGGACCGATATGAGTGGGTGCCACTTGATGGCCAAATTAAATATTGTCTAAACTATTTACATTAATATACACCTGGATTGTATAAATTTACTACTGGAGTGCCATTAGCCAATGAATCACTGGCATTTTCCACTTCTCCTCTGCATTGTATAGGACTAACTTCTTAGACTCTCTTACAGTCCCTCACAGTACTCGGTGGTTCCCACTAACCTACTTCTAAAGTTTTATCTGGCAAAAATCGACCAGGGTCTCCCCCAATAACTACCTCCTTTTCAGTGCCACAGGCTGCCTTTGCTATCTTTACTAGCTGCTTCTCTCTGATAGGAGCTACCTCCAAACCACCTCAGCTAGACCTAACAAGGTTCAGCCTCCCACCTGGTCAGGTCTTTTTAAATCTGTCCTGCCTTTAGATGTTAGGTCACAGAGGAAGTGCCTGGTTCCTTCACTTTCTTATATAGGTTCCAACATTTGGGACTTCCTTTTCTAGAAGTTCCTTTAGTTGAAATCACATAAAGGCCAACCTTATGGGTTGGTGCTACCTACTGGCCAAGTTTATTATTGCCTAAATTATTTACATTGAAATATGATATTTCACCTTCTGACAAACCTGTAAAAGCAATTTGAAAAGGGAGCACTGCAATTAACTCCTCCTGAAAGCAGGTAAGAATCTCTGTTAAAAATAGATGCTACTGGCTGTCTGGCTCAAGTAGGAAAAATAGAAGAGGGAACATAGACACTAGTATAATGTTTTATGAATCGCATTCAAAATAATCCAATTTTTGCACAATGTTGTGATTTTTCTTTGTTTTTGGATTTATAACTACTATTAAGTTAATTAGATTCCCACAACTTAATTAACATTTAATGAAACGAGTGCACTTGCCATAAAAACAGTTTAATATAAATGGTGTATTTATATAAAGCTGTGTATTTTCTTATATGTAATTTTACATTGTGCATCATTATTGCCAATATCATAATTTAAAAAGAGCTACTAGTATATGGTATTCTATCTTCTATATACTTCTAATACTGTTATAAATTACAGTAGGAGGTACATTATCATCATTATCATTATAATTATATAAGAAATTTGGCACTTGCAGGTCATTAACTGAAAAGAGAAAATGTACTGAAGTTAGATGAAAGGCCAAGAAGAGAAGACAGTCTGCAAAATGTCTCTGTGAATAGCTAGCAGCTCTCAGAAAAAAAAGAAAGGGACATTTACATATTTGTGTTGCAGTCATTTGGTAATACAAATCCTAAACACTGCATTTTCTTTATCCTTTCTGCAGTATATTCTTGCCTGTGTGATCAGCACATTGTTATAGGAATGACAGGTCAACTTTAAGCCGCAGACAATGGTCACAGCACAATAGATATGCTGTGACATACACTGCTGAAGGAACTGATAGAGTTGCTCCAGTTCATTAAGTGTTTCAAGCTCTTTATACAGGGTTTCACATTGTGGATTTAAGCTTGAGAAGCTGAGAGGATGTCTCCGGTCAGTAGGCAAATTGTGCTGTTTGGATTTATACTGACGAATTCAGAGAAATCAACCATGTCAGATAAATCACCAAAAATTCAAATTGCTAAATGCAATGTAAAGTTACCTAAGCCCATGCAAGTCTAGTGATTCTGGCAGATGCCTTCATTGGAATTGGTTTGTTTTCTACAGATATATATTGTGGGTGATATGTTTTCTGTTTACTAGTTCTGTGTTGAGACAAGAGAGTTAATGGCATTTCTCAGTTCACCAGGATTTATTGCTCTCAGGAGGTTTACTAAGCTTTTAGCTGAACTTAAAATGATTGACTGGTATAGTAATACAATCTAGAAGTAGATCCAGGGCAGGCAATGGCAGCTCAGCACTAACCCTGATATAAACCAAGAATCTTCATCTTTGTAAAACTGACGTTTTGAAAGGCAAAAAAGGTTTACCTTTAAACTAGCCATAAAGATCCCATAAATAAAAAATAAAACTAGAGCTGTCTGGCACATTTTTAGGGAAACAAAATTAGAATTTCATAAAGGACATTCCAAATTATTAAGTTCCTTTATAAACATATGCCATATAATTCATTCAACAACACTGTGGCACATGCATGAATAGACACATCTATGTATGCCAAATAATTTTACCTATATACAAATTCCTAGTAAAATGAAATTATGTTCTGTAAAACCACATTGTTTTAAGTTGGCAGAAAACGGCATGTCTGTTTTTATCATTTTACTCAGAAAACACACTTGCATTGCATATGCTAGTTAGTACAATGTAAATTCTAGCAGGAATCTTGGGATGTAAACCAAAATTTGCCCTTAACATTGCTATTTTCATGAAACATCCTTTAGGGTGAAGACGCACTGAGCTACTAGTAGCAGCTACTTAACTCCAGAAAATACCCTGCCATAGACAATGAAAATTGCCTTTGCTAAAACACACAGACAATTATCAGTAAATGATCAGCATTGTCTATTTTAGTAGCCATGACAAGAAGCTGCTACTAGTAGCTCTGAGTGTCTTCACCCTTAAGGTGGCCATACACGAGCGGATCTTCCCCCGATATCCCCACCTATGGGTGGGCGATATCGGGGAGCATTTAGGTAAAAAAATAAATAATCCGATCGTTTGGCCCTGGGGCCAAACGATCGGATTATGTGGGCGGCAATGGGGCAGTCGGATCGGGGACCGCATCAACGAGCCGATGCGGTCCCCGATCCGACCGGATTTTCTAACCTGGCCGATCGAGATCTGGCCAATTTCAGGCCAGATATCGGTCGGCCAGGCCGCTCTGCTCTCCCCATACACGGGCCGATTAGCTGCCGAAACGGTCCAAGGGGCCGATATCGGCAGCTATAGTCGGCCCGTGTATGGGGACCTTTAGTGTGAAGCTCACCCACAGCACAGACAAGGTAGCTACTAATTAGATATTGCACCAGTTTGGCATTGTTGGGGGTAAAAGGGCAGGGTATTCTTATTATCGCAACATTGTCTTTGTACTTTACAAGCATTATTACTTTGTTATATTAGTAATCCCTTTATGTTAGATAACAACAAGATGGCCCTAGGGACAAAAAATCAGATCAAAACAATGTGAATACAGGACATAGGAGTGAGGACAGCATCAACGAGCTGATGTGGTCATTGCTCTGACAGGATTTTAAAAGCTGTATGACCGATATCTGGTTGATTTTTGGTTAGGCTTGTTGGAGTGCCCCATATAAGCTGCCAACTTGGCCTAAAGGAGCTAAAATCTACCCGTGTATGGCCACCTTAAGTGTAGAGAGCAAAAGGGTAACCCATTGGCTAAGCTTCACTCATGAAATTGGAACTTTTGGAAGCAAAGCTTTTATATTTCTGTCCCATTGTGTTATCTACTAATTGTATTTGTATCCAAATAAAATGTATATAGAGATGCTTAGAAAGCTTTGTAAAATTATTTAGGCAGAACACAGTTTACAAAGTGGTATGAAACGAATTATTTTTGAATAAAACTGTGTATTTCTCCATCCTCTCTTCACAGGGGCACATTTATGAAATCTCATAAAATCTCTAAACAGAGAGCTGTAATGTTTCCCTTTGGCAAATTCTATTTCACACTTTGATAAATATGCCCCATAGTGTTACCCATTCATAGCAATAGGAAAAATTCAAGACACAAGAAGCTGTGTAAAAACCATTGTAAAATGCGACAATGGCACAACATTTTTTAAGCTGCCTTTTACTCTGAAATGTCTGGAGCCTTTGGTGCTTGCTTTTAAAACCAGTATCAGTCCTTTACTAATGACATGAAACTGAATTATTTATATAAAACTTTGGCACTCAAAGCATTTTATAGAGTGTCCATAATCTCAGTTGTTGGTGTTGACCATAAGAGACAGAAACACATTTAAAAGTCCAAAACAGAAGTTATTTAAGTCCATATACACACCGGCAACATAAAGGCAGATGCTGCTATTGCATGTGAAGAGAAATCACTCAAACATATATTAGGTGTTGCTACCTGTAAAAAGAATTCCCTAGAGCTTCTTGGGATCTCTCAGTATTAGTGATGGGCGAAAAGTTTCGCCAGGCATGGATTTGCGGCGAATTTCCGCGTTTCGCCATTGGCGGATTGTTTCGCGAAACGGATGAAAAATTTCGCCGCGGAAAAATTCGCCGCACGTCCAAAAATTGTCGCGGCGTCAAAAAAGAATAGTCGCGGGCGACGAAACAAGAGCCGCGCGCGACGAAACAAGAGCCGCGCGACGAAACAAGAGCCGCGGGCGACGAAACAAGAGCCGCGGGCGACGAAACAAGAGCCGTGCGACAAAATAATAGCTGCGGGCGACGAAACAAGAGACGCGCGACGAAACAAGAGCCGTGGGCAACGAAACAAGAGCCGCGCGACGAAACAAGAGCCGCGGGCGACGAAACAAGAGCCGCGGGCGACGAAACAAGAGCCGCGCGACGAAACAAGAGCCGCGCGACAAAATAATAGCCGCGGGCGACAATTTTTTTTGTCGCACGACATTTTCGCCGCTTCGCGAATTTTTCGCCGTTTCGCGGATCTTTTCAAAGATTCGCGAATTTTTCGGCGAAGCGAAACGGAACAGATTCGCTCATCACTACTCAGTATCAGTGGCAGAGTTCTAACTTACAGTATTTCCAGCTCTTATTTTACACTAGAAACAGCTTTTCTTTTACAGCCCACAAATAAACCTCACTAAGGCTTTGTGAGAATCCAAAATAAGATCCAATATCTTGTGCAAAACATTGTGTATTTAGAATCACATGCAGTGAATTTGTGCATTGGTCCATGGCCAACTCATACCACATGCCACCCCCCATATCACAGGAGCAAGTTGTGCACAATTACTTAACACATGCAAGTTTTTTTGCCTCCATGCCCCTGGAAGTAAATAAGCCCTACAGTGCTTAGTGATGTGTTGTAACGTTTATAAAATCTGTGTTATTTAGTAAATTAATCCCAATGATTTTTACTATCAGAGAACAGATAAATGAACCTTATTATACCTGTACTTTTGTGTTGAACCCAGCTGAATAGGAAGGTTAATAAAAGAGAAATAAGATGGAAGCACAATATTGGTTTAATCAAGCTTACAATCACCAATCCACATCTAATATGATCAAATATGTACTGCAGACCAAACGGATACTTACGCACCATTTATTCATTTTTTTTGTTTATATTGTATATGTGATTTACAAAAATGTCTTTACTTTTGAAATTGCTTTTTGAATGATGAAGTTCTGTTTGCATTTTGCCCTTAAATTATACCTTCCTTCAACTGATTTAATTAGAAAACCCAGTGATACCTTGTGCTGTTCATACAATATGCATCATTTGGCAAATAGATGCTTTCACTCCTATAGGTTTTGAATTGCTCCAGCCTTGTTCAAATAATGTTGGTGCAAGGTTACATTATTCATAAAACTTCCGTTTAGAGCTTAATTCAAGTAAGAAAGTCATTATTTCTTCATTTTTATCCTTAAATAACTGATTAGATTATGCGAAGCAGATTTCATTTTTGCATTGCAGACCAGTAAATTCCTCCTGCTAAAATGTAATTTCAACTTCAGCACCAATAACACTTATGTCATAAACATAATTAGCTTGATTTATTTTCCAGTTATTTCATAAAAAATGCAGCACATAAAGTAATGGCAAACTCCATTTTCTAAATATTATTTTTTAAACTTACCACTGTTTTTTATGCCAGAGCTTTACCCTGGGCTAGTCTTTAGGGACTACAGATTTAACCAACCAATCACATTAAGTGCATGGCCGCCAAAGGATCAAACAGGAGTCATTGTGGCCAAATCTTCCCACAATAATTAAATGAGTACAGACATGCATTGTGAAGAAAAATGCCTCAGCTTTATTGTTAATTATTGTAACATAATTTTACAATATGCCAACTGCTGCTAATGAAGTGCAACAGGCACAAAACATAACTTAACACAGGAGTCATAAGCCGTCGGGAGTTCCACCAAAGCCGTGAGCTACAGGTGGTCCAGTGACTAAACTATCCAGCTTGTGGATCCACCAAACACAGACATGGACATGTTCAAAAACCAGCAAATAAAGGTGTGACAATAAATTTATATCTGCAATATAGAAATTGTTAACATATGTACAATATAATATAACAATAAATACACCATTGATTACTGAAACAGTTAAGGGTGGGGGGATGGGATTAAGCTGCGACTCCTGAACCTCCCTGAGGCAAACTGGTTCAAACCAGTCCCCCCACTCAGCCACCTCATACAACAGGTAGCTGATTTGCCAATAGGAAAGATAACTTACACCTGAGCTAATGGGTCCCCATTGGTCCATCAGCCATGGCCCGCAGCCAGTCTAATACAGCTGGCTATTGGGCTAACTTTCCTACCAAAGACCATGTGGTCACTGTGCTGTCACTACAGCCAGTTATTACATGTGTTTTGGTATATTCCTTACTCCCCTGCTGTTTAATGTTTGTTAGTCCAGCCCACTAGCTTGTTTCCTCCCATGCTGTTCCTTAGTTTCTGATCCAGTTTCAGTCAGTTTGGATAGAGCTGCAAAATTACCAGTTCTTACCTATAGAACCTGTTGATTGTTTGGACATTCTGAACCCCAGAATCTTTGTATTGTGCAATATTCCTGGATTAAAGAACCACCTGATTATTAAGCAGTGTTTTATTGAGTAAACTCTCTGCCATCAGCATATCTCAGCAAAGTTATGCCGTCCATGCGAGCAAAGGCCTCAGGAAGGGTATCTTCTGCATAAATCGTGTTGGTGACAGAATAGTAAGAACTGAGTATCATCCAGCAAGATCCATAATCCAATCTCTGCAGTCGGATTATAATCTCTGGAGAAACTTGTGAGCTCATCTACAATCTACTCTGAGGTAACTAAAACATCCCTCAAGCCATGTGCCTGCTACACTACAAACTGTAAGTACAGCAGAACCTTCCAGAGAACTGTATTGTGTAGTGAAGAATCAGCATTTACAGGATTGCGCAGTGTGTATCTGCTATCAAGTTTATTATCTCCAGCAGCCTTGTGTGTGCAATGTGAGCAATTAGTTGATCTGCTAGCAAATTGTATTACTGTGATATCTGGGTGCATAGTGAAGATCATTACTGTCTGCAATCTGGTGTATCCCAGGATTTTTCAAGTGTGTGTTGAACTGTACCAACATTAAGAACAGCACTGTCTGAGATCCAGCATCACACATAGAGCATAGAGTGTGTTTACCAATATCTGACTCTGCAATCAACTTAACTGTTTAGCTGCCAGGACTATAGCCTGCATTGAACTGCTGCATAGCATCTTGCTAACAAACTGAGTAATTTGTCAGAAATGGATCCCTCATCAGAAAGAGAGGAACCTATACCTGTTACTGCTGAAGCAGCTGACATACTAGAACCAGAACAGACCACTAAACGCAGAATTAAACCATCTGTTAAACGCATAGAAACGTATGAGGCACAAAAGGATGAAATTAATGATGGTCTGTCTGACTTATGGAATAAAACAGATCACTGCATAACCATTGCTGATGAGGCAGGCAATACTAGACTGCAACTTACTGATGCACTAATAAGACTAAAGACTGCTTATTCTAACTATAAAAGACTTGCAGAGAAATATTCTTCCTTTTTGTCCAATGCTCGTATGGAAGAAGCATTACAAGAGCTGAATGCTTTTACTATCATTGACCAACAGAGACAAATTACTTTCCTGCAAGCAACATCCAGGATGGAGACCAGAATCGCACAGTTACAGGATAATGCATCCAAGGCCTCCACTTCCTCTAGAAGGTCTAAGGGACTATCTAGATCACTGCATTCCGTTTCACAGAAATCGTCGCTAAGCAGCCAGATAATAAGGGCCAGAGCAGAAGCTGAGGCAGCCAAGGTCCAAGCTCAATGCATCAAAAAGGAAGCAGCGCTCAAGGCACATATAGCAAACACTCAGGCAGAAGCCGCTCGCAAGCAAGCTGAGAATCAAGCAGAAACAGCTCGCAATCAGGCAGAAGCAGAGGCACAGCTAGAAGTCCTCCAGAAGGAAAGAGAGGAAGCAGCAGCCATTGCAAAACTAAATGTTCTAGAGCAAGCCTTTGAAGAAGAAGAGCCGGAAGTGTATCGTCCTTGTCTGACAACCCCAGCAGACCCAGTAATGAGAACTTTACAGTTTGTCTTAGACCAAGAAGTCAGAAAAACGACTTTCCCTACAATTGTAGACACTGCATACAGTTCTCCAGTGCACCGAACTGAAGATCCTGTGTTTTGCTCTAAAGAAGCTCAAACAACTGAATTAACAAACCCGCACACCTGCCAAACCAAAGGATCTAGTGAACCAGCTTATGCTACAGGACACACCCGTAGAGATGAAGGGGAAACAAAACTTACCCCTGGATTCTCTACGAGGCAGCCTTCATCTTCTCCAAAACCAAAATCTTTGTCTGGCCTAAACCCATCTGCAACACCTTTTCCCCCTCCACACCAGTTGTGTGTGCTTGCTACAGCTCCTAAGGTTGAAGTACCAGAAGTAACAGCCGATATAAAAACGGAAAGAACTGATATGTCAGAATTCGCCAAATACATGATTCGACGCGAGCTCCTCAACACTGGACTCACAGAATTTGACGATCGTCCAGAGCACTATAGAAGTTGGAGAGCCACGTTCAGGGCAGCAATAAAGAACCTGGACATCGAACCTATGGGAGAACTTGATTTGTTAATCAAATGGCTTGGTCCGAAATCATCAGAGCAAGCTCGATTGCTCAAGTCTGTTAACATTGAGGCACCAGCCAGGGGACTTATTCAGGTGTGGGAAAGACTAGAGCGAGACTATGGCAGTCCCGAAGTCATCGAACGTACGTTGCTCAATAGATTCTACAACTTTCCAAGCTTTTCCAGCAAAGATAACCGCAAGCTCCAAGAGCTAAGTGACTTTCTCCTTGAATTGGAAACAGCAAAATTAGACCCACATCTTCCAGGTCTCTGCTGCCTGGACACTGCTTACGGATTGTATCCAATCACAGAAAAACTGCCTCAATATCTTAAAGATAAATGGAATATGGCAGGCGCAGAGTACAAGTCACTTCATCAAGTTCTCTTTCCTCCCTTTTCCTTTTTCTGTGGATTCATCAGGAAAATGGCTAGAGTCAAAAATGACCCAAGTTTCCTACCTCCAGATCAAAGCCATTCTACTAAAGAACCTGCTACGTGGGATATAGCAAGACGACGCAAGGATCTCAGGAAAACCGTCTCAGTCAGGAAGACCGGGTTTTCCTCCAGTAAGCCAATAGCCACTCCAGAACTAAGGAAAGGGAAACCTACTGATCTTGATCCTAATCTATCCTGCCCTATCCACAACAAACCACATCCACTAAGAAAGTGTCGTGTGTTCAGAGAAAAGCCCTTTGAAGAGCGAAAGACATTCTTGAAAGATCATAACATTTGCTATAGGTGTTGTGCGTCCAACAAGCATTTTGCCAAGGACTGTAAAGCCGTCATTAAGTGTTCTGAATGTAACAGTGACAAACATGTGACAGCCAACCATTCAAGGCCCTCAAGGCTGGCTCCTTCCAATGGTGACTCCCACAATCCCTCACTGAATTACGGCGGGGAGAGTGCAGAGGAACAGACTAATCCTGTGTCCACCAAGTGTACTGAAGTCTGTGGCAAGGAATTGTGCGGAAGATCTTGCGCTAAGATATGTCTGGTCAAGGTCGCTCCCGTTGGGCATCCAGAAAAGGCTGTAAAAATGTACGTTATCTTAGATGACCAGAGTAACAAGTCACTAGCAAGTCCCAAGTTCTTCAAGCGCTTCAACATCCAAAGTGAAGCTCATCCCTACACCTTACGCACATGTGCTGGTCAAATGAGTGTATCAGGGAGAACAGCTTGTGGATTTCAGATAGCATCTATTGACAATGATGACTACAAACCTCTCCCCGTGCTTATTGAATGTGCTCAACTGCCAAACAACAGGGAAGAGATCCCCACTCCAAATGCTGCACGTCATCAACCACATCTTAAGGGCATAGCAGACAAGATACCTCCCTTAGATGAGAGTGCTGAAATTCTAATTCTCTTGGGGAGAGATATACCAAGAGTTCACAAGGTGCAAGACCAAACCAGTGGACCAAGTGATGCCCCTTATGCCCAGAAGCTTGAGTTGGGCTGGGTTCTAATTGGTGAAGTTTGCTTAGACAGGGTTAGAAAACCCTATAAAGTGAATACCTGCAAAACAGACCTGATGGAGGACAGAGGTGAGCTCTTTGGGAAATCGTGCTCATGTCATTATCAGATAAGGCCTAAACCCAACACGAACCTACAGATCATATGTGGATCAGAAGAGGACATTTGTTACAAGTCCCTATCTCCTAACTTCGGTGGTGCAATCTTTCATACTACCTGCAATGACAATAAAATAGCTCCTTCCATAGAAGACAAAGAATTCATCAAAATTATGGACAAGGAGTTTGTTAAGGATGATTCCAATAGTTGGACCGCCCCTCTGCCTTTCCGCAGTCCAAGAGTCGTCCTTCCAAACAACAGTGCTCAAGCCAAGTCTAGGTTTGATTCACTCAAAAGGACATTAGGTAACAAACCTATTATGAGAGAACACTTCGTCGCATTCATGAAGAAGATCCTAGACAACAACCATGCAGAACCAGCTCCCCCTTTGAAGACAGGAGAGGAGTGTTGGTATCTCCCATCCTTTGGAGTCTATCACCCACGCAAACCAGATCAGATCAGAGTCGTCTTTGATTCAAGCGCACAGTTTAAAGGCCTCTCTCTAAACAATGTACTGCTTACAGGCCCAAATCTGACTAACAGTCTCATAGGAGTGTTAGTTCGGTTCAGGAAGGAACGTGTTGCATTTATGGCTGATGTTCAGCAGATGTTCCACTGCTTCCTCGTCCGAGAAGACCACAGGAACTACCTTCGGTTTCTTTGGCATCGCAACAATGATCTTGATGAGGATGTGATTGAATATCGAATGAGAGTTCACGTCTTCGGAAACAGCCCATCTCCTGCAGTGGCTACCTATGGCCTGAGAAGGACAGCCAAGGAGGGTGAGACAGAATTTGGTCATGATGTTCGACAGTTCATAGAGAGAGACTTTTATGTCGATGACTGCCTCAAGTCTTTGTCAACACCAAAGGAAGCTATCAACTTGTTGAAAAGAACCCAGCACCTTTTATCTAGTGCCAACTTAAGACTGCACAAGATCGTATCCAATAATAGTGAATTGATGAAAGCCTTCGATCCCAAGGATCACGCATCAGATTTGAAGGATCTAGACTTAACTAAGGACCTACTGCCCACCCAAGGAAGCCTTGGTCTCCATTGGGATGTAAATCAAGACACCTTCACATTTCAGGTCTCTACAGAGGAAAGGCCATTCACAAGACGAGGAGTGCTATCAACCGTAAACAGTCTGTATGACCCATTGGGCTTTGTGGCGCCAATCACTGTTCAAGGGAAGCTTATACTTAGACAACTTACAGAAGATCGCGTGGATTGGGATGTTACACTGCCTGCGGACTTACAACCCAAGTGGGAAAAATGGAAGCTTTCCTTAAAGGCATTAGAGCAGCTTCAGATTCCACGCAACTATCTTTCTTGCTCCCTTAGCCTTACTAAACAAAGAGAAATTCACATCTTCTGTGATGCTTCCAACGAAGCTGTAGCTGCAGTTGCCTACCTCAAGGCATCTGACTCCTCTGGACAGCCAAGAGTTGGTTTTGTGTTGGGAAGAACTAAACTGGCTCCAAAGGTCAAACAAACCATTCCAAGACTTGAACTATGCGGAGCTGTCTTAGCAATAGAAATCGCAGACTTCTTACAAAGTGAAATAGACATTGATGTCAATAGTATCAAGCTTTACACTGACAGCAAGGTCGTTTTAGGCTATATATTTAACACTACTAGAAGATTTTACGTGTACGTAACCAACAGAGTAGAACGCATAAGAAAGTCCAGCAAACCGGAACAATGGAATTATGTTCCCACTGACCTGAATCCAGCAGATATTGCTACCAGACCGGTATCAGCAGCCAAACTTGCAGACACCTGTTGGTTCTCTGGACCAGAATTTCTCCGTTCACAGGTCCCTCCATCATTTGACGTGGACATGATGTTGGAGACTACAGAGCTTATCAACAATGAAGTTTGTCAAGAAACCACTGTACTTATATCTCAAATACAGTCAAACACTCATCTTGGAACTAAGAGGTTTGAACGTTTTTCCATGTGGAAGAAACTCACTCATGCCATTGCATTGTTAATTCATGTCGTTCAAAGCTTCAGGAAACTGAACCAAACTACAACGTGTCATAAATGGCATATATGTGACAAGTCGCATGGTTCGTCAGAAGTTGAACAGGCTGAACTGTTTATAATACGCTGTGTTCAAGAGGAAACCTTTTCCAGAGAGCTCAAGTGTTTAAAAGAAAAGGGTCAAGTTTCCAGCAAAAACTTGCTCCTCAGACTACATCCTATCAAAGACGACAGTAGTATGTTGAGGGTTGGTGGTCGCTTAGACAGATCGACATTGTTGGGAAAGGAGCAAAATCCTTTGATCTTACCAGGCAAACATTATGTGACTACCTTACTTATCCAACACTATCACAGTAAGGTCAGACATCAAGGAAGACACTATACTGAAGGTGCTCTCAGAGAGGCAGGACTATGGATTATCGGTGCTCGTAGAGCAATAGCAGCCATTCTTCACAGATGTGTCAAGTGTAAAAAACTTAGAGGAAAACAACAACAGCAACTTATGGCAAGTTTATGTTGGGTGTGACATGTTTGGACCTTGGACAGTTGTAACAAGGAAGACCCGAGGTGGCCAAGCTAACAATAAACGGTGGGCCGCAATATTCACTTGCCTAAGTATACGTGCTGTACATATTGAAGTGGTTGAATCTATGGACACATCAAGCTTCATTAATGCCTTAAGAAGATTTCTTTCTATAAGAGGTCCTGTGAAACTCCTCAGATCAGACTGCGGCACCAACTTTGTGGGAGCCTGTAGAGAGCTACAAATTGAAGTGAATCAAGTGGAAGAGCCCTCAGTCAACAGTCAATGCGAATGGAGGTTCAATCCACCTCACTCTTCACACATGGGTGGGGCTTGGGAACGGATGATTGGCATGGCTAGGAGGATCCTGGATTCCATTCTACTGGACTTTGGCTCCGGCCGGCTGACCCATGAAACTTTGACTACGTTCCTTGCAGAAGTGACTTCCATCATTAACTCTAGGCCTTTAGTACCTGTTTCATCTGATCCAGACTTTCCAGTCATCCTCACACCAGCCACCTTACTTACACAGAAAACTGGACTGATTCCTACTCCTCCAGAGGACTTTAATCATCGAGACCTTTACAAATCCCAGTGGCGACGTGTACAACTTCTCGCAAATTGTTTCTGGGGAAGGTGGAGGAAAGAATATGTATGTTTATTACAAGGACGCCGCAAATGGCAGGAACAGAAACCCAATCTACAAGAAGGTGATCTAGTTTTGTTAAAAGATCAGCAGACTAACCGTATTGGATGGCCTATGGCTGTGATCACCAAAGCTGTTCAGAGCGAAGATGGAAGGGTTCGAAAAGTAGAAGTGAAGACTACCAGAGATGGAGTTGTGAAGACCTTCTTCAGGCCAGTAACAGAGACTGTCTTACTCCTGCCCCTAGAACATCTCCGATGACTTCAATGACAGAAACCAAGCTGATGTGGACACTTGAAGGGATTTTTGAAGAGATTAAGTTTAATGTTTATTTTGTGTCTTTTCTCATTTTGTCTTTCAGGTCCCAAGGACAAGTCATCTTTAATATGGACATTATTTTGTTGTTGCATAATATGCAATTATAATTATATAGTGGTATCTACAGATACCAGACGGGGAGTGTGCTGTCACTACAGCCAGTTATTACATGTGTTTTGGTATATTCCTTACTCCCCTGCTGTTTAATGTTTGTTAGTCCAGCCCACTAGCTTGTTTCCTCCCATGCTGTTCCTTAGTTTCTGATCCAGTTTCAGTCAGTTTGGATAGAGCTGCAAAATTACCAGTTCTTACCTATAGAACCTGTTGATTGTTTGGACATTCTGAACCCCAGAATCTTTGTATTGTGCAATATTCCTGGATTAAAGAACCACCTGATTATTAAGCAGTGTTTTATTGAGTAAACTCTCTGCCATCAGCATATCTCAGCAAAGTTATGCCGTCCATGCGAGCAAAGGCCTCAGGAAGGGTATCTTCTGCATAAATCGTGTTGGTGACAGAATAGTCACTGTAAGCAGTTGCCTCAGAAATAAACAATGCATCTCTTTAAAGTATTATTAAGCAGTACAGGTAACATGTTATCCAGAAAGTTCCAAATTACAGAAAGTCCATCTCCCATAGACTCCATTATAAGCAAATAATCCTAATTTTTAAAAATGATTTCCTTTTTCTCTGTAAATATAAAACAGTACCTTGTACTTGATCCCAACTAAGATATAATTAATGATTACTGGAGGCAAAACAAGCCTATTGGGTTTATTCAATATTTAAATTATTTTTAGCAGACTTAAGTTATGGAGATCCAAATTACGGAAAGATCCCTTGTCCAGAAAACACTGGGTCCCGAGTATTCTGGATAACAGGTCCCATACCTGTACTAGTGGTTATAGCTTTTGTTTTTAGGTTTAGGTGCACTGTTAAAAATGAGTATTTATGTTTTATTCTGCAGTGGATTTTCTTCAAAAATAGTTTAATCTCTCATATGTGGATCAATTTTAGTTGTACTGCTTGGTTCCCTTCAAGGGGTGATTTAAAAATTCAGAGCACACTCTGTTTTCTGCACTCTGGATGCACATATCCGCTGCTTTCTTAAATGCTTTACTCTTCTCTGGTAAACTTGAATCAAAGCCTAAACTATTTTTATAGCTGACTTCATTTTCTAAGATGAATTTTTCTGTCATATTTAACAGCAAGAAACAAATTTTTTTGTGAGATGCAAAGTTCTAGATTTATAAAGCTGATACAAGTTAAAAAGAAAGGAATTAAAGATATTTAAATGGTATATTATTACTCTTTTTCTGCTTGTTTAAGGAGATCTGCAAGAGTTCATGTGCTTTATAGATTAACTTACACAGTAGGTAGGAAATTTCAAATAGTTTTCCCATTCTAACTTTTCAGCTTGGAAAAAAAACCAAACTTAATAGACTGCAATGCATATTTGTTTGGTTATCTGTCTCCATTTGACCAGTAATCATACCAGTAATAAATATCTAAGCCCAGCTTTTCAGTACCAGCATCAGAAATCAATTTTTCTTCTGGGGGCCACCTTACAGTTGCAAAATCACCCCCCCCCCATGTCATATTAAATACGTACCCCAACCTAGATGGCTGCCCTGCTTGATTTGTGCTTTAATATCTCATTTCTTTGTTCTACCATTTGGATTTAATGGTGGTACTGTGTTAAGTTTCTTAGGCCCTATTCAATGGTCATGGAAGTAATGTTTTTTTTTTTTGTTTTTTTTGTTAGTTTCAGGACATCTGTCACTGTATACTTTTATTGTGCATTGATTTTTCTTTTATTGAGTTTGTAATTCTTTCTCGGCTGTCTCTAGTTTATCCAGCTTTGTAGTTTTCTGAAAGACTACTTGCCTTCACCCCTGTTTGACACCTTTTTAAGAAACTTGTATGTGTTTTGTTGAGAAAATGTGTTCTATCTCTATCTATGCTCAGAGACAATGGTGAGCCTTTGGTGCATGTTATCTCCACAGCACAATAACTGGAGGTGAAGAGCTATATTTTTAATTCATGATGACAAAGACTTAGAAGGCAGGAAAACATGCTGTAATCTTAAGGCATAGAAAATATACATCTAAAGATTTTCTCTCCAACAGTGTGGGTTATTGTAAATATTAAATTATTAATGTTAATATTGCAAACTACTGTTTAATGGTATTGAAGATTTTTTTAAATGCAAGGTGTCTATATCTGTAGATCACATTAAAGTATAGCTGAATATTTAGTCACTATAGAAAGGCTTAGGTACTACAGGCATAGGGCCCCCTATCCTCAAACCCGTTATCCAGAAAGCTCCAAATTACCGAAAGGCCATCTCCTATAGACCCCATTATAAGCAAATAATTGTAATTTTTAAAAATGATTTCCTTTTTTTCTGTAATAATAAAACAGTACCTTGTACTTGATCCCAACTGGAGGCAAAACAAGCCTATTAGGTTTATTCAATATTTAAATTATTTTTAGCAGACTTAAGTTGTAGAGATCCAAATTACATTAAGATCCCTTATCCAGAAAACCTCAGGTCCGGAGCATTCTGGATAACAGGTCCTATACCTGTACTGTGGATTTGACTAGCAAATGGCATAAAATGTTAATTTGTCCCTAGGTTGCAGTAACAAGTAAGTTATTTATAGTTTAATCCTTTAAAAAGTAGCACACACATTGCCTACATAGAAGTACCAGTGCCAGCACTGCATTTTCTGTGATGTAACACCATTGAGGAAAAATGCAATGGCTAGCAAAATAGGCTACCAGTCTTGGCTACTGCACAGAAACATAAAGGTTTAGTAAAAAAATGGCAAATTAGACTGAAAAACATGTAAAAAATGGCATTAGACAGCAACCTACAGATACAGCTCTGGGGGAAATGACCACTGAATGCTTGGTTAGGTTACAAATTCAGAGCAAGGGGCAGTTTTGGTCACCTGTTTAAAAAAAATAAAGTCCAATAGAGTCAGTTCCAAGTGCAACTTATTAATAATATGCATATAAGGAACACTATAAAATATGGCAAATTCCCCTGCTGAATCTGCCTCATAACTGGTGAGTAGCTAGATACCTGATTTAAATAATTACTTTGTGTCTATAATGTGAGTGAGCTGTTATATGTAATGATGTGTGAATCTGTCCCATTTTGCTTCAGCAGAAAATTTGCAAATATTTGAAAAGATTTGCGAAATGGTGAAAAATATGCAAAATACCACGAGACGCACAGGAAAAAAATTGTCAAAATTAAATGTGCGACAATTTTTTTGATGCATGTAATCTTTTTGATGAGCGCGACAATGTTTTTTGACGACGGGCAACATTTTTTTTTGTGCGCCAAAATTTTGTGCCTGTTTTGCAATAAAATCGGAACTTTGCTGCAAATCCATGCCTGGTGAAAAATTTCACTCATCACTAGTTACGTATAATGCGTAGATGTGTTTGTAAATAATGCATTATGCAAACTTAATATGATACCTCTGGTTGTTTTTTTGGATTCATGAAAATGGGGATGCATGTGGCTCAGTCAGACCAAGTCAGTCTAAAAATAAGAAAACTTAACTTGTAACAGACTCAAGATAATTCCTCAATGAGAATTCAACTTCCAACAGTATCCCCCACCTCTAATAAAAGGCACTAAGTTTGCCCAGGTGCAGCTAACATAACCCCTTAAATCTAGTATAAATAAATTTGAAGCAACTGGACTTTAGTAATCATTGAAGACGTTTCACTACTCATCCGAGCAGCTTCTTCAGTTCAACTGACTGGTATGGGAAGTCCTCAGCATATATACTCTTCCACTAATCCAATCACAATGGCACTATGTAACTCTTCAGAAAGGTGACATCTGAAACTCACAGAGGTGTGAATGCTGTGGAGTTGAACTGAAGAAGCTGCTTGGATGAGTAGTGAAACGTCTTCAATGATTACTAAACAAGTCCAGTTGCTTCAAATTTATTTATACTAGATATACCATGACCTGGATGAATGAAAATTTTCATAGACATAACCCCTTAAATTGTCATCTTGCTGATATCTTAAATACAGTAATAGCATCACTTTAGCTTCCTGACATTGCACTGTAATCAAACATCAGAAGGGAGGACATACTGCAATGTATTTGTTCTGTGTTCAAACTGTGTTTAAAGTTTCTAGCTCCAGTTGCAGGAAAAGGATATACTGAAGAACCAGATCCAGGTGGGATTCTCTTGGATTTATTTAGTATTTTAATGAAGCTGTTGGAGTGGGAAGGTGGAGAAAGTTATACAGGGCAATGCTTTAAAAATATAATCCTGAGTAGGTAGATACTTGAAAAAGAAATAAAACATGACACTACATAGACACTACACAAAGGTTGAAAACTAAATGAAAAGGGCAATACTTTGTTTTTGTTTGTATTCTTTACTTTCTTCTTTCCTTCCTTTATATACTATGTTTAATACTTTACTATTTCGATGTGTATAAAGACGTGACACAAATGACTAACTGTAAATGCATATGCTTTATTTGTAAAGAAATTGTATACACTTTGTACCACAAAATAAAAACCTTGAATACAAAAAAAAAATATATATATAATCCTGATGTAGGACAACAGATGCCAACATGCTAAAACCAATGATAAAATCTTACAAATGTAGCCCATTGTAGTCCAGCAACACTTGAGAAATGTGTACTAGGGGCTAGGCACTACAAAAGTGATCAGAGCCACAAATTCATGGCCCTAAGCGCCCCATGCATTAAAGAATTGTGCCTAGCCCTTCCAACACTGCTACTGTGCTCTGAACCAGCCATCTAAACTGAAGCATAACATAACTTGTCCCTTGCCTATGCACGTCACTAACTGGATGAAATGTCAAAGAGAATTACCTTTTCTTACATATGCTTATGTAGGAGGATTTCACTAGGTCTTTGGACACCTCAACATCTCCCCAAACAGTGAGCTACACTACCTCTACCAGCTGTCACTAGCATGTTTCCTTATATTTTATACCATGTTTCCAATGAAATCTGTATAGTATCCAATGCTTGCTTTTCTGTTTTTAAGACAATTGGCATACCTATTTGCATGTCTGCATGTGATCTCAAAGGGCCCCCAGGTGAATGAAGGACTCTATTCTGCCTTCGGGTGGAAAAAAAGGTTTATATTTTTAATTTACCTGTGTTGAGATAGGTATGTAAAAATCATCCTTTCATAAGTTTCTGGTGGATATCACAGACAAATAAACTTTAAACTATTCTTGAATAAGAAATGTGTATATTTCGTAGACAGTAATAGTAAACATCTCTAAGCCTCATTAATATTCTTGGATGGTCTCAAGGTAGCAATGATGTAAGATATAATAGCCTACAGTGCATAGTGATATTGTACAAAGTAAGCAGCAGCAGCTAATAAGCTCTCAGAAAGGAGGCACCGAACAAAGGAAGTCATAACTAAAAGTGACATTTTAACAATAAGACAAAAAAGTTTCCAGAACTTCAAAAGAAATTACAACATTTGGTTGGAAAAGGGAAATCGGTTACACACAGTGCTGTGGTAGCAGGCAACAACAGTATAGTAATTTAGCAACATTAAAGCTATAATTTCTTGGTTAAATAACTCCTATGACTAATCCGAGGGAAATTGGACATGCAAAGTAGTTTGGGCAATATTTTAGAAACATTTATGTATTTTTAAGTTAAAGATGGTTAAAGCATGAAGTGGTTTAGTCCAACTTTTGCATAAGTACATCTGTGATTTATATGAGTGCAGTCATTGTGACTAATTTAATGCACTTTACATGAATCACCTGACTTAGATTGCCTCTATGACTTATTATATGACTAATATTAAATATGTAATAGCAGTATTGGGGAGCTCAACCCTCTGTTAACTTACCCAAACGGGTATCAGGTGCAAATACTGGAAGAACCTCCCCTTGCATGGGGGTCAATATCCAACAGCAAAAAAAATCCAGTAGCATACTGAAGATGCAAGCTGTGAAATACAATTTTTTCACGGCTTGCATCTTCAGTGTAATATTAAATATCTGACATATACATAGTCACCTACAAGATGACAATCAGGCACTGGATCAACTTGGATCCAACTTGCTGGATCAACTTGGTACTAAGTGCTATTTGCAATAACCCCCTGTTTCCTTTTTATGACTTGTGTGACTTGTATGGCTTCTTTTGATTTGTGTGACATGTATGAATTTATGACTTCTTATGACTTATAAGACTTGTATGACTTTCATTAATTCTTATGATTTTTATGAACTCTATGACTTTTTATGACTTATGTGACTTATATGACTTTTATGAATTGTATGATTTATTACTTTTGTGACTTTTATGACTCCTGGAACTGTGTTTGACTTTACATATATTCTATCACTTTTCTGACTTATTTGACATAGATGACATGTATAACATATAATACTTTTATGACTCCTTGAACTTATATGACTGACTTTTATGAGATATACATCATGTATGACACATATGACTTTTATGACTAATAGCTCTATGAATTCTCATATATATGATATGATCTATGACTTTTTTGAATACTGTAACTTATATGCCCCCTACAACTACTTCTAATATGATTCTTTATCTACTGCTATGGCTACTTATACGACTCTTCTGTCTACTTATATGACTTCTTATATGCAATCTTTGACTACTTCTATGACCTCTATGACTTTTTACATGACTTCTTATTAGACTTCTTATGTGACTTCTGATATATGACACATATGTCTTTTGATATGACTAATATGGCTTCTCATATGGCTTATATAAGATGTATGACTTCTATAACTGCTATACATGACTTATATGATTACTTTTATGACATTATATGACATGCATGTATGTAATAATGACTTGTTTGACTTATTTTACATCTTTTATGATGTCTTTTATGACTTATGTGACTTATGACATATGATTTCATATGATTTACAGTATATAAATTATTTAACTTAATTTAAGAAGTTATCAAAATCATATATGAAGTCCCGGTAGGGACACTGGCACTTATACCTGTTGTCAGTGGATGCATGTTCTCCCCTGTGAGCACTCTTACCCACTGATGCACTGCCACATAAAACATAGCTTTAGACAGGTCCATAGGAAGATTTTTAATAATGAATCTTTGCCAAGTTTAGCCACTTATTGGCTAAAAAGTTAGCAGTAAAACTTAGCAGGATTGTAGTTTTAGTATAAGAGGCACATTCATCAAAGCACGATTGAGTCCGAATACAAAAAAATCGTATTTTTTCTTAGTCTTAGAACTGTGCGTATATTTTGCAACTTTTTCGTTAATTTGCATGGCTTTTTCGTACTTTGCGGCAATTTGCGTGACAATTTGTGTGACTAAATCGTATTTGTCACAACGAGTACGAAAGTTTCGGATTCATTCAAGCTTCGAAATCGTGACTTTCTTTGGGCCAGGTTGGAGCTGCAGAGTGCCATTGAGCCCTATGGGAGACTTTCCTTGGGCCAGGTTGGAGCTGCAGGGTGCCATTGAGCCCTATGGGAGACTTTCCTTGCGCCGGGTTGGAGCTGCAGAGTGCCATTGAGTAGTGATGAGCGAATCTGTTCCGTTTCGCTTCGCCGAAAATATCGCGAATCTTTGAAAAGATCCGCGAAACGGCGAAAAATTCGCGAAACGGCGAAAATGTTGTGCGACAAAAAAAATTGTCGCCCGCGGCTATTATTTTGTCGCGCGGCTATTGTTTCGTCTCCCGCGGCTATTGTTTCGTCGCGCGCGGCTCTTGTTTCGTCGCCCGCGGCTCTTGTTTCGTCGCGCGGCTATTGTTTTGTCGCGCGGCTATTATTTCGTCGCGCGCGGCTCTTGTTTCGTCGCGCGCTCTTGTTTTGTCCCCCGCGGCTATTGTTTTGTCGCGCGGCTATTATTTCGTCGCCCGCAGCTATTATTTTGTCGCACGGCTATTGTTTTGTCGCGCGCGGCTCTTGTTTCGTCGCCCACGGCTCTTGTTTCGTCGCGCGGCTCTTGTTTCGTCGTGCGGCTCTTGTTTCGTCGCCCGCGGCTATTATTTTGTCGCGCGCTATTGTTTCGTCGCCCGCGGCTATTATTTTGTCGCCCGCGACTATTCTTTTTTGACGCCGGCGACAATTTTTGGACGTGCGGCGAATTTTTCCGCGGCGAAATTTTTTCATCCGTTTCGCGAAACAATCCGCCAATGGCGAAACGCGGAAATTCGCCGCGAATCCATGCCTGGCAAAACTTTTCGCCCATCACTACCATTGAGCCCTATGGGAGACTTTCCTTGGGCCAGGTTGGAGCTGCAGAGTGCCATTGAGCCCTATGGGAGACTTTCCTTGGGCCGGGTTGGAGCTGCAGAGTGCCATTGAGTCCTATGGGAGGCTTGCAAAATCATGCACTGAAGGTTCAAAGTCAGAAAGGTTTTCCCACCATTTACGATCGTTCGGCTATGAAAATTTCGTGACTATCACAAACGATCATTTCAATACGAACATTTCGGATCGTACATTTCGGATCGTAAGTACGAAAATTTTTTATTCAAACGGAAAGAATTTTCATGACATTTGCGTTCATCAGAAATGATCATATTTCGTGATTCAGATTCGTACCTTAGTGAATCTGGCCCTAAAAGTGTGACATATTGAGAAAATGCTTGCTATTTGTGGATGTGCAAAGTTTTGAGAAAAAAACTATGCTGCATGGTACTCAGCACATTTTTGACACCGAGTAGAGTGGGAAATGGAATGTGGCCACCTCAGGTATGTAAACAAAAACATAGAAGATGCAAAATGTCCTGTGTATTTCTGTGCTCAAATCTCATTTTATTCATATAGGTGTTCCACTTTTTTCTTAGCAAGTACATTACTTAAAAGTGGAACATATCAATCTACTTTCCACTGTATATTACCCAGAGGTCAGAAGCTCAGTTACAGCTGCAAATTTTTTATTTATAATGCTCTAGGAAACCAATTATATGCCCAATTCCCCTAATTCATTGCCAAGTTTATAGTATCATTGTTCTGTCCTGACTCCAAAGGAGTAGCATACTAGATAGATATGATTATTAAAATACAAATGTGCTAGAGGCATTAAGTTAAGTTGTTACTGATCACCTTTATGAGTGGATGACTGAGTGGACAGTTTATCTCTGCAGTTACAATGTTCTGAGCAATATAACTGAGATTTCTGCAACACAGTAGAGATAACAAGGGGTTTAGCAAATGAGTCTACTAGGCATGTTATAGTGGCTGATCGACTAACAGCTGGGATACTAGATACATTGACGTGGAGGGAATTAAATACTTAGCACATTGCAAGTTGCATATATGTGCCTATGTGCATAGATAATTTTTACTCTGTTATATACAGTAACTGAGCAGTAAGTGGCTATTTTGTCTTGTAACTGCCCTAATGGGCTCTATGCAAACAAGGATGTGAAGAATTTACTTAAGCTTTTTAGAATTAATCAACAGCAATACAACAGCAATATGATAAGCAATAGTCTCTTGATATGATCAAGTTGACAATATTGGACAGTTTATCCTAATTACTTGGGACTAAGCAATGTAGCTGGCCTACAGCATTCTGAGTAATTTAATTTGAAAATGAATAAAATGTGAACTTAGATTTAAGATGGGCTTTTAAACAAATTAACAGGGGCTCTAAGCAAGGACATGGGAACTTTAGACACTTCTTTTCTGTCCCTCTTCTTTTTACTTTGCTAATTCTGCGTCCTTTTTTATATGCTTCATTGTGACCCTATCCCTTGTGCTTAACCAGTCTCTTTCTTTTCATGTCCATATTTTTATGCATCTCATTGTTTCCTTAACATCTGAAGGAAAAAGTAAAAACTTGTACCAAACTTGTACTGAATTTTACTTAATTATAGAAATAAAAAGGAATATTAAAAATCAAAAGCTTCTGTTTGTAATATTGTATTTAAACAAGCAGGTTTAGCATCTCGACCAAACAGCGTACATGCTACCATATTTTGCAACAATTTGCTGAAGCCGGTGTACTTGACACAGCATCATTTTAGGTTCCTTGAACTTAAATGTTTGACATTTTGCTTTTCTTTTAAATGTAAACCAGTTCAATTCAGGGAAATATTCACTGCTTTACTTACAATATATTGATATGCTGGATTTGGCATCTGACGGTGTGTTTATCTTCTATAAAATATTCATTGGCTTCTGTTAGTGACTAGTGTGTTATAATTTATTAGCTTGTCAGTACACTGTGCAATATCAAAAAGCCTTTGAAAATTGCTGACTCAATCCTAAGGATGCACTTTCATTTAGCACTGCAATAAAAATTAGTTGGTCAAAAATGTTCTTTGCTTCGCTTAAGAGAGCTCTTTTATTCCATCATGTCAAATAATGTATTAGTAATGAGCCTGAGACATCAGAATCCTTCTTTTAGCTGGCTTTCCCCTTAAATGACTTTCCTCACTCTGATCTATATTCTACAGGCAACCATAGTCGCCTTACTAAATCCTTCTCATGAGCTGATTCATTTATGGGTGTCACCTCACTTGTAAAAATAACCGTTAATACTAGTGTTAATTATAGGTAAGAATTATAACAAATATAGAAAGGCCAGTATTATTTCCTGGAAAATGTGGAAAACTTCTTGGCAGTTCCTGGAGTTTAAAAGGAGTTTAATAATCCTTATCTTGTTACCCAAGCTTTTATATCAGAATTGTCTCTTTTGGGTTTCAGCTATTGACTGCCAACTCTTCTTTTCTCAATATACATTGTCAATCCTATTACTAAAAACACAACATTCTAAGTCTGTTCCATTAGTAGCCTTATTTCCACATAACCCTCTTATAGGGTCGGACTGGGGTACCTGGGGCCCACCAGAAAATCTCACCCCAGGGGCCCACCGAACACATAAGTGCAGCTGCTGTGACTGCTGCTGTTGCCACCTAACCCACGCTATTTATATGCACAACTGGGCTATCTCACCATAAAATAGAGCCTTAAGTGAAAGTAAAGCTTTGGACCTCAAAAAAATGTACTGTGCTTAACATGTTGCCAACATTTTTAGGCTCTTTGCCAGACCCTGTGGGCATTAACCCCAGACATACCATTAAGAAATGGACAATGCCCATATTTACCCCAAATATGCCAGTAAGAAATGAACAATGAGAAACTTAATCTTAGCCATGTTAGTAATGACCATATTAACCCCACACAAGCCAGATCACTTCAGAAAATTAAACAAATTAACCCCACATACCAGTAGGAGAAAGAAAAATAATATATTAAAAATATTACCTGACCCACTGCACAAGTAGAAGGTCTGCAGGGTGATAGAAAGGGCAGTGGGGGGCCCAGCAGGGTGATAAGGAGAGCGGTGGGGGAGGCAAGCAAAATAAAAGCAATGTTGGCAGGGTCAAGCAGAATGGTTGTGCAGGCAGTGAGGGGCCAGAATAAAGGAAGGAAAATTACATAGTCGCCTTGCTGGGCCCCCTACCACCCTTCACGCTGTTGCTTTGGTGGGCCCCATACCGCCTTCATGTTCGTCGCTCTTCTGGGCCATCCACCGCTTGCCTTGTATGGGAAAGATGGCCGTGCGTTCAGTTTGGAAAGCAACCTATTCCTATGTATACACAAAGGCAGCTGCCAGACCTTGCGGAAATAAGCAGCGTTTTTACTATTTCGCACTATTAGCACCATGGGAAATGGGATTTGCTACGTCACCAGTACTAGGCTGAAAAACACCATAGCTGTATGGGCGGAGAAAATATGCAGTGTAAAAATGCCATGTCTGGCATTTAGCCTTAAAGAGAAAAACATCAATATAAAAAAAGGATTATATACACCTGAGGATAATCAAATGGAGGCAAAGGGGAAAGTATTAGGGGGGAATGTGAGGCTGGCTCAGTAGGACAGTGTTCAGAGTGTTTCAAGAGATCATGATGGTCTGGGTGTAGAAAACAGATATAAATAACAGCCATGTACTGGGCTGTTTTATTTTGAAGAGTTGCTATCCCATATTTAAATATCCTATTGATGTTAACCCTACAAAAAGTGGCCGGCCGTGGTTTTTCCACTTGGATGCTAATTGCAGCCTTAAGAATGGGGTTGGCAAAGGTCTTGATAAAAGAAATATATGTCTGTGAACTGCACAGTTATTTCCAAAAATGAAGTTGGTGTTGTATTTTCAGTAACCTTGAACAGTCTGGATTTATTAAAGAAAAAATAATGCAAATAGTCAAGAAACTCAGCAAATAAAAGCTGGCAAGTTTTTATAGAAATCAATGGGAATAGTCTCAAACAATTATATTTTTTATTTTCCCAGTTCATTAAAACCTTTTGATACATAATTATTGACTTTTGACACATAATTATCCTTTATTTAATTGCAGTCCAAACATAGGTTTAAAAGGGTACATTGAAGTACATTGAAATACTAACTTACTGTGTGTTGTTCAATTTAGACAGCTAAAATAGTTATAATTATTTTAAACTGAAATTACTTTTTTTTAAAATACTGAAAACACCTCTTGTTTCCACCAATAACGCCATATTCCTCGACTTTCTGTTCATAACATGTATGTGCATTGAAAAAAACATTTATAAATAAAACATTATAAAAACCATTATAAAATAAAAGCTGAAATGTTTCTGTTGTAGAGCAGTTATAATGTTATGCATAATAAGTAGTAATGAGCGAATTTTTCCACCAGGCATGAATCCTTAGCGAATTTCTGCATTTCGCCATTGGCGAATTGTTTCACCTAACTTCTGTGAAAATTCCCCACGGAATTGTAGTGCGGAAATTTTTTGTCGCGCGTCAAATTGGGCATGGTCGCATCAAATTGGGCATGGTCGCGTCAAATTGGGCATGGTCGCTTTAAAAAAGGTGCGGTTGTGTCAAAAATGCGCAGGTGACAAAAAAGTAGACGCGGGCAGCAAAAAAAATTGCGCAACAAATGCGTTTTGCTAATTTTTCACAGTCCGTGAATTTTCTTGCCGTTTCGCGAATTTTATGGCGAAGCGAAATGGGACAGAGTAGCTCATCACTAATTATAACCGCTTAATGGCTTACTGGAATTTTTTTTATTCTCTTTTCACATGCACAGTCTAATTACAAGTAATGACTTATATACACAAAAAGGGGCCTTTTTAAATATGAACACTTTGGCATATTTGAGTTGCCATATTGTGCTTGTTTAGTATAATATGTACAACTTATAGCAACTTTAAGGAAACCAAAAGTTAATAATTATGCATCTATTTACATGTCCACCATAAAATACAAGTTTAAAAAAACAAAAAGGCTCATGTATGTTTGCAAGTGGCGTTACAGTTCCTGCACTTTCCCAGCAGTTAGTTTCACATAAAACCACTTTCATTAATTATGCCACTTTAATTGTACTTCTGTATAGCTGACTTGGCATTACTCAGTCCTTCCTGCCTTCTGTTCTGAATTGAGCACTGCTCTGTCTATTGATCTCAGGGGAACCCTGCAGATACTACCACCTTCTGACTAGGTGGTAGCATCAGGTTTCCTTTTGTTCACAGGGTCAAAAGCGCAGCACACCTGCACGACAAAGGAAATGGTGCCATGCACTATTGCGTCTAATTTGCAAAGAAGTGCACACGGAGTTATGGTAATTTAGCCAAATTGACGAAACCAAGTGCATCACCCCTTGTCACTATATTAATGCTTGATTTCTGGGGGAGATTGTGCCCAAAATTGCACATCGCTCACTGCACTTGTGGTTGTACATGTGACTTCTAGTAATGTATTGCATTATAAAATCTGATTTAAAAGCATTTTAAAAGGGTGGTTCACCTTCTGGTCAACTCTTAAGTATGTAATAGCATGTCATAGGGGCACATTTACTAACCCACGAACGGGCCGAATGTGTCCGATTGCGTTTTTTTCGTAATGATCGGTAATTTTGCGATTTTTTTTCTGCGTCTTTACGATTTTTGCGTAAAAACGTGAGTTTTTCGTAGCCATTACGAAAGTTGCGCAAAGTTGCGATTTTTTCGTAGTGTTAAAACTTGCGCGAAACGTCGCGCCTTTTAAGTTTTAACGCTACGAAAAAGGCGCGACTTTGCGCGCAAGTGTTAACGCTACGAAAAAATTGCGACTTTGCGCAACTTTCGTAATGGCTACGAAAAACTCGCGTTTTTACACAAAAACGTAAAGACGCCGAAAAACTCGCGTTTTTACGCAAAAATCGTAAAGACGCCGAAAAAATCGCAAAAAATAAGAAAAAGTCGCAAAATGTTCGTTTCCAATCGGAATTTTTCCAATTCGGATTCGAAATCGTGTCTTAGTAAATCAGCCCCTTAGTTTTAGCTACTTTTCACTGTACAGGTATAGGACCCGTTATCCAGAATGCTCGGGACCAAGGGTATTCCGGATAAGGGGTCTTTCCGTAATTTGGATCTTCATAACTTAAGTCTACTAAAAAATCAATAAAACATTAATTAAACCCAATAGGATTGTTTTGCATCCAATAAGGATTATTTATATCTTGGCTGGGATCAATTACAAGGTACTGTTTTATTACTACAGAGAAAAAGGAAATCAGTTTAAAAATTCTGAATTATTTGATTAAAATGGAGTCTATGGGAGACGGGCATTCCGTAATTCGGAGCTTTCTGGATAACGGGTTACCGGATAAGGGATCCCATGCCTGTATTTATTTGTTCTTTGTTAGTCCTTAGTTATTTGCCCTTCTTTCCTGACTCTTTCCAACTTTCAAATGGCAGTCACTGACTAGGGATGTAGCGAACCTCAAAAAAAAAAGTCCGCGAACGCGTTCGCGAACTTACGCCAAAAGCACGAATATTCGCAAACTTTGCGAACCCCATAGGGAAGGCGAACTTTAAAACCTAGAAAAGCCATTTCTGGCCAGAAAACTGATTTTAAAGTTGTTTAAAGGGTGCTATGACCTGGACAGTGGCATGCAGGAGGGGGATCAAGGGCAAAAATTTCTCTGAAAAATACTTTGTTGACACAGTGTTGCGTAAAACCGCAAAGGCAGCTGGCAGACCTAGAGGAAATACACGGGGTTTTTTGCTATTTCGCACTATTAGCACCATAGAAACGGGATTTGCTTACACCAGTACTAGGCTGAAAAACGCCATGTGTGGCTTGTGCGGCGTTTTTATGCCGAGAAAAAACGCAGCGGAAAAAAAAACGCGGCGAACCCAAATTGCGAACATACGCAAAAAGTTTGCGAACTTCCGAACTTGCGAACACCCGATGTTCGCGCGAATTAGTTCGCCGGCGAACAGTTCGCTACATCTCTATCACTGACCCCAGCAGTCAAAAAACAATTCCTCCATGGGGCTACAATTTTATTGTTATTGTTTCTTATTAATACTTATTTTTCTGTTTAGGAGCTCTATTCATATCCCTGTCTCTCTTTTAAATCACTGCCTGGTTGCTAGGTTAAACTGGACCCTAGCAAACATATAGCTCATGAAATGTAATATTGGAGAGCTGCTGAACAAAATGGTAAATAATTCAAAAACTGCAAATAATAAAAAAGGAACACCAATTGCAATTGACTCATGAAAACAATGTTTATTAACAGACCTGGATAAGAAGTGACTTCTGCCACATTCTAATTAGATAAATAAGCTTCTAATCCCATAGGAAATATTAAAAAATGGGTGAGCATTTATGTATTAATCTCTACCATAGCTGACACTAGTATTTCTGACTGCATTGAGTAAAAACAGACAAACAAAAACACAAGGGGTTATTCAGTGGATAAGTAAGCTTTTTTTTTAAAAAAAAAAATTATATTCTATGATTTTGCAAGCATTGTATTTCAAATTTGTGATTGCCATGGTGATCAGGATGCTCAGTAATGAATCACTATGTAAGTTTATTTTTTATTTCTGTGAAACAGATATGGAATACATCACTATAGTGACAGCTTTATAATTAGTGTACATATGCATAGTGGGAGTTACCTATAATCACACCTGCTCATTAGCAGCTTCAATAAAGTAGACCAACAGACCACTTAAACAAAATGAATTTATTATGTGGGAGGGAAGGTTCTACCCTTGCCTTATCCCAGGGCTGGCACTGAAACTGTAACAAAATGATTTCACAAACATTTTTAGTTCATCAGGAGGTCCCTTGAGCAAAGCTAGACTCATAAATGTCTTCATCCAGGGACTTCATCCAGTTTGTTGGTCTCCAATTTGTACAGCCTTAATATGACATATTGATTTCCTGGTTTCATTGTAGACTGTGGAGACTCATTCCCTCCCTACCAAATTGCCCCCCTTTTGCAAGCAATACCTAGCCGGAAAAAACACAATGACACCATAGCTTTTTGTGGGTGGAGTTCGGCCACAGCTTTATTACGGAAAATCTAACATCAGAGAAAAAACAGTCCTTGCCATGTAATACGAACTTTTTTCCAAACATCGCAACAACAATTTTTTTATATAACTGCTTAATAACGAATGCCGGCCACTGCAAACGCAGTGGGCATGTGTAAACCATCAAACCACATTTACCACAAACCACCAGAAATGAAATGGCCAAGGACTATCCCCCGCCTTTTGCTGTGACAAACCGAAATGTAAAGTGTTCAAAATATATTTAAGCCTTTGAAACTTTATTTATTTTTATTTTTTTATTTATTTATTTATTTATTTATTTTTTTTTTTTAAGAGAGCCTGCGAAGAAAATGTTTGACAACATGCAATTGGGAGAACTTACCGACCAAAGGATACTGGCTATTTACTCTTTTACAGGGAGGGGGGGGAGGGAGATGCTGCTCCGTGTCTGCTGCGTGACCCCTTGTAGAGAAGAACTGGCAGGCAAAAAAAAAAAAGGGGGAGGGGGGGTGAGTACAGACTACTTTCTTTCCCGCCCAACAAGCTGAGCTCATTAACCCCTTGTTAGCTGGAGGGAATCCTGTATAGATCAGCTCCCCAGTCCCTCAGCGCTTTCATTAGGCATTTCAGCGCCTTCCAGGAGGGTTTGTGGACAACTTTCAGTAACTGCAAAACCAGATTTGCATTTCATCATCATTGTTAGTCAAACTAATGGGAAATCTTTTTTATGTGGGAAAGCTGGGGATGATAAAAAGTAACTACTACATCTCAGCAGTTCTTTTTTTAAAGTAGACACTATTATTGTACTAATCATAATTAGAACAATTTTTTAGTGTGCGTTGAATAAAAAATGCAGTTTTAAATTAAACCTCTTAGTCTGTGTTTATTTATTTCATTTTCAATGCATACATATGGCTTTTGAGTATGTTAACTAAAATTCAGAGCATGTAGACACACTGTATGTTCTTGGTACTTTCAAAATTAAAATGCTGTCAAGCATCTGGTTTGATTTGAGCTAGAATTATTTAAAAGCAATACTGTATTAAAACCATTATTACATAGTTTAAAAAAAAGATGTGATAGGAATTTTTTTTTTCTGCTTCCATGCAGAACACATGCTACTTTGGACCCCATCTCAGGAGACCCTTTGCAGACAAGTTAGAGGAGGGGTTTCCAGGCTAATACACTAACTTCTGCTGTCAATAAAAAGCTTGGACATTCATTCCTAAATAAACCTAAACCTAAACTATCTCTGGCGAACTGATGTTTCACACTGATGCTTCCTAATAAATACAATAAAGATAGAGCAGTAGTTACTCTTAGGTAGTACATACCAAAGTAATACAGCCCTTAATATCAAGGCCCTCCAGGCCAGGCATGCTCCAGTGGGCATATAAAGCAGATATATCCAGTGTTCCAAACTGGCTGGTAGGTAATAAGCTGGCTCCATCACATACTCCTGACATAGTATCAAAAGATTTTATATATATATATATATATATATATATAGAAAGTAACTGGCACCGCACTCACAGGACTTATGAAAATACAAAGAGGTTTATTCAGAGTTGTGTCTGACACAACTCTGAATAAACCTCTTTGTATTTTCATAAGTCCTGTGAGTGCGGTGCCAGTTACTTTCTGTTACTTTACTCCGTTTTTGTACTGCACCCAGGCATCTTTGATCTTTGTTTGTCGAGAGTGCCTGTCTGTCAGTATATTTTGTATATATATATATATATATATATATATATATATATATATATAATATATATATATATATATATAAACCATAAAGATAGATTCCGCACTCACAGGACTTAAATAAAAGTGGTAATTTATTGTGACGTGGAAGTTTCGGCTGTGTCCACAGCCTTTGTCAAAGTTACAGTGAGTGGAACTAACGTTTTATTTGAGTCCTGTGAGTGCGGAATCTATCTTTATGGTTTATGTTATATCTGCTATACTGCACCCAGGCACATTAGCTCCAGGATTATATGTGAGTACCTGTATTACCATGTGTACCATTACCATGTATATATGGAGAACTTAGCCACAAGTAACTGTATTGAGTTGTGCCACTAGTTCTTTCTCAAGTAATGCTCCAATGGCATTCTCTCTACTCATCCCTGCCTGGGGTACTAACAATGCTTTGACACTGATTTTGTAGCTTTACTAACTGCTTTACAAACTACCCTAATCTATCTGTTTCTTCTAGAGTGAGCTACATTAGAGCTAGTCATCACATTAGCTAGTTCTCCATCATGAGATTTCTTTTAAATTCCACTAAGGTATATCTGTGCACTAAGGTCCTTTCTTTTTGACTAAGGTCCCCATTTTTTATGTTCCCAGCACCATCCACCCTAAAGTTGAGACCTAAGAATTCTGGCTATTTCCTTATTCTGTTAAGAACAAAATCCAACTAAATTCAACCACCCATGGTGTAATTACCATGCATACCTACAGCAAAGGCAATGGCTAATACATAATACTATTGAGTGCTATTCTGATACCTAGTGGGAGCTGCTATCTTGTTCCCTTCCTATTGTACTGCTGATCAGCTGTGGGGGGAAAGGGAGGGAGATGATATCAATCCAACTTGCAGCTCAGCAGTAAAGTATGACTGAAGTTTATTAAAGCACAGGTCACATGGCTGTGGCACCCTAGGAAATGAAGAATATGACTAGCTCCATGTAACATTTCAAAATTAAATATAAAAAAATCTGTTTGTGTTTTGGAAAAACAGACATCAATGCAGGATTCTGCTGGAGAAGCTCTTTTAACTGATGTGTTTTGAAAAGCATGTTTTCCCATGACAGTATTTCTTTTAAACAATCCTATTGTGTTTATTAATGTTTAAATTATTTTTTAGTAGATTTAACGCATGAAGATCAAAATTACGGGAAGACCCCTTATCCAGAAAACCCCAGGTCCTAAGCATTCTGGTTAACAGGTCCCATTCTTAATAATAATAATAATAATAATAATAATAATAATAATAATAATATTAGCTTTTTCTTTGGTTTGAACCTGTTTGTTTTGCTCTATGAAATGCTTTTCATGAATTACAGTAAGGCTGTCTATGGTTTTAGAAAAAAAATTCCATTTGCCTATTTGCGTACAGTATGTGCTATTGCAGGGATCCCCAACCTTTCATACTCGTGAGCCACAGTCAAATGTAAAAAGCCTTGGGGAGCAACAAAAGCATCATAAAAGTTCATGGAGGTGCCAAATAAGGGCTGTGATTGGCTATTAGGCAGTCTCTATGTACATTATCAGCTTACAGGGGCTTTATTTGGTAGTAAATCACGTTTTTATTCAACCAAAACCTGCCCCCAAGTCAAGAATTCAAAAGTAACTACCTGGTTTGGGGGCACTGAGAGCAACATACAAGGGGTTGGGGAGCAACATGTTGCCCCTGAGCCACTGGTTGGGGATCACTGTGCTATTGGGTAAACTACTCCTTTCTAACATAGATTAAGAAAATATTAAAAGAAAAACGAAATGCTTTTGGCACCTTTTCTAATGAAGGAATTCATTGTATGTGTGTGTGGTAAAAAAAACCCAAATATCCAGCACAATATCATTGTACTATTTGTAAAAGAACAGTGCATATTTGTTAAGTAACTTTGTTCTGAGAACATTCAGTGCATTCAGCTGTGAGTAAGCAAAATATGCTTAGAATGAACTTAATACTGAATACTTTAGGATGCAAATTCTGCTTCGTAAGAAAGCATGTTTCAGTACTAGCACTGCTTGCATTTATTTTTTTAACCTACACCACAACTAGAACAGCAGGGTGAAGCTGCCAATCAAATGGACACTGTTAGATGCATCGCAAGTGACTGTAAAATGATCATACAGTAAAGCATATTTCATGCAACATTCATCACCATCTGATAGCTAACACTGCAGAGGCCATATGGCTCTAAATTACTGCATCGATTTACAGTTATTCTCAAAGCATACCTAGAAGTATAATAATTATATTACTAAAACAGTCATATCAAGAACAGTTTTACCTGAGCCATGTTATGAATAGGTATTAAAATCCAAATTAAATAATTATCTGATGATACAAGTTTTTACTATGAATTTTCAAGATGTTTATTTTTTTGCAAGCAAGAATAATGCAGCTTTTGAGAAAAAAAATGCAAGCAATCGTTAAACCTAGTTTAATATTTGAAAGTGGTCTCTAATGAAAAGACAGTGTGAGAAGTGTTGTTAAACTGACTTTTGCTACTTAACATGTCATTTAGGGTTTAAATTAAGCATGCAATTAGAGTGCAACAAACCACAACATAATTGTCCCTCAGGGCTTATAAAATCTGCCTTTTAATTCCTTCTTGAAAGTGGTTGTGTTTGAAGAAGACTAGAAAGGCTAATACTATAGTTTTTTCATTGCAGAGAATAGATTAGTGCACGTAAAATTAGATTGTCAGCAGTACATCAGAAATCAATGTTTTTGTAGATGGCAATATTATCTTTTTCCTTACATCATTTCACTCATAATAAACAGTGTTCCACACCTATGTGTAAGGCATGAGTCTACACACTTACTGTCTTAAATTGCTAGTAATACACAAATAAAAGCTGATTTCTATGGTTTCTAAAATGGACCTTGGGATTTTCACAAGAACCTGATGGAATAGAAGTCAATGACGAAACCCAAGGCTCCATAAGCCAAAGTCTAGTGAAAATGACACAGCCAACACATGTACGGATGGTTAGAACTGATCTGTAATTTACCCAAGCTAGCAGACAGAGAATTAAATATTCATTTACAAATGGTATGGGGGAAATGCTGGAGTGCATAGGGACTAATACATGAAGCATGTGTGCCCATGCTCTTTGAAGGTGCAAGTTGCTCTCTGTACCTTCGGCAAGGGGTACATTACTAAAAACAAGGTGCTTTTTTTTTTTTTGCAAATAAAAAATGAATGTGTTTATATAAATAAAAGAACATTAACATGTCATGTTTTGTGTATCTATCAAACATACAAATTATGTCCAAATACTGATTAATAAAGGTATTGGGCCCTACTCATTTAAAGGAGAAGGGAGTATGAAATGGAAAACAAGTTGTGGTTTACTAAACAGGTTGACTAAAATAAATATAAATAATAAATAAATAAATAATATTCTCTTGAGCTGATTATTATATCCACTATAAATTGTGGATATCTGTTCAGGTTTTCTAGTACCTGTAGTTTGGTAAAGGATTTCTGGATTTAGAAATCCTTTGCAGTTTCTTGAAGTATTCAAAGTAGTAGGAATACCTGGGAATAGGTTGTTGGATTTTCTGGCCAGATAGAGGGATTGAACCAAGCTTAACAACTTAAATATGGATATGGAGACTGTAAAACATGATCAAATTCTGGTGGAAAATTCAGAACCCCTTTTACAAATACAGTACATTCTGAATAGTGCATGATGTTATGAAACACAAATGATTCTCAGTGCAACAACCTGCCGGGCAGCTGAAATGTGAACAGTAAAGCCCCTTCTTGTACCAGTCTTCACTGATTCCCTTCAGGGGCCCTGGAACTTTCTCCAGTGGAGATCAACAGGGAACCTCAACACCCCAGATATCATTCATTAAAAGAGGTACAGGCAACAATGGAAAAATATACTGTGCATACAGACCCATGGTGCTCCACCTTATGTCTTTTATTCCCTTCCATTATTAGGTTATAAATAAGTACCAGAGGGTACATAACTCAAGGCACACGAGTCCCATGGGGTCTGTCTGTCTGTATATATGTATGTATGTATGTGTGTATTGTATAATATGATGTTTTGAATACTTTTTCTTTTAGTTTTTATGAAGAAATTTTGAGTTACAAAATATTGTGCTTGCTTTGAATTTTGGACAAGCCCCTTGGTTTTCATGGCCCTATTCTGTACTTTGTCACCATTTTACTGGCCACACACACTTTCCACTAATAGTAATTTTGTAAAGGCAAGGATGAGACAATGCTGTATTCTATATTTTATAGAAAAAAAAATAACTGGGAAAGACACACATCCAATGTGGAAATCTAAAACTATACTTGGAGCTACCATGTCCATAATTGCTTATGACCTACTAGCTCTTCTTATTGTTGGTACCCAACCTAGCACAAAACTCAAACATGATCTGGGATATTTACGCATCTCCAAGAATGTTCATGTTAAACAGATTTATCTGCTAAGACATCTTTACAATTTACCTTCATCAACTCCACTTTCTGAAAGGCTATTCCCTTTTTATCCAAACTTAGTAGACCTTTTTATAAAAAAATGTAGCCTATTGAGGGCTATGAACTATTCTGTGAAAAGCTGGGATTTATGGAAGTTATATGCTGTACATTTACATTAGTGATTTGTGAGCTCAGTTCTCTTGAATCAGTAGATCTGAGTTTTAGTGTTAAATATAATAATATATGTAATAAATATTATATATAATGGAACATTTAAGGTGTCATTTGGATATACAATTAGAAACCAACATTTTTATGTGCAGTGGTCAAAGTTTTAATACATTTGTTTACTAATTTACTTGAATTCTGGACTTGCGAGGAGAAGACTTCTAGATAACATGCACACAAAAATATATCAACAGTTAAAATATGTTGTAAAATGAATGAAGGTGATATAACTATTCAATGAAAGTGTTGTTTTATGTGTTTGTGAATATCATTTTTTTATTCTTTTTAATCTATTATCTTCAATTGTTATCTGTAAATATTGGGTAACATTAAACCATATTACCATAATGGACATGATCTGGCTATTTCATAACTACTTGTGTTTCTTCTTATATAGGAAGCCCGACATTCCCCCATGTGAAATGTTTGTAGGTATGCTGGTTCTATAAAAATAAAGGATAATAATAATTGACAATATATTAATATTTGGTTATATAAAATCTATATTAATTACAAAATATAATCCTGTACCTTTCTAGAAAAATCAGGTCATAAAACCTCAAATTGTGGGATTTAAATTGAATTATTATTCACTTAAAAGCAAATCAAATTTCATGTATATCTTAATATCATTTTTACCTTCTAGCCCTTTTTTATAATAACAAATCAGTAGGATATTGAAACCATCATGGGACCCAACAGTGACTTGAATTGTTCAATTTATTTCACATTACTTTATACAGATCAAGAATGCATCAATTCTGCTATGGGAGATGATGGACCTAGATGAGTAAAATGTCACATACAGTCAAAGTAAAGAAATGTTAAAAGCAAACTACCACTATGTTAACATATTTTAACTTCTCTTTGGTTTTAAAGCTATGTATAAAGCAAACCTGCGTTATTTCCATATCAGAAAAACACATTATTGGCTTGCCACAAGGTTGAAGTTTAAAGCTCTGCCACCTTCATCATGCCTTTTAGAGTACCACAAAAAATGGCACAAATAAAGTTATGCTGTAAACCATTAATATTTACACTTAACCATTAATATTTACTCTCATATCTATAAAGTACCTTTATAATGATGAATGCCCACATATCAATACGTCCAATATATTTTGCCATTTTAGTTTTTAGGCTTTAGTATCATCTCCCATACTCCTATTATGTTATATTTCCATCACCAAGAAGATGCTGCATCCTAGAAATTCAGGGCAGTGATCTGACATCACTGAGAGTGTGGTCTGCCAAAAAAGGCTGAACTTACCACACTAGTCAACCCCCTTAACATAAGCAGATAGATACTGTATACATTCACCTGTATTAAGATACAATTCTGCCATAACATTTAATGATATATAATGTTCCTTCCAAGCAAAGTCAGCAGCTTATTGGCCTGTGTATAGTGCCAACCAACAGGCCTGCCTGACCGATATCTGCTAATGGGCCATATATGGTTTTGCTGTCAGATCCTGACAACCTGCGCATCTCTGTTGTGAAGGTGGGTATATTGGTGAAAGATCTTCACATGTATGTATGGCAGATCTGTTGTTTTAGACAAGCTGTGGACCAACCCCCTGCTCTTCCATCTCCTACTACCTCTTTTTACTGTGATAAACAGGTCTCCTTCATCAGCCTCCACTTTCCCTTCTCCACCTCCTACTTTACTCTCCCCTGCCAGTGGTTACTCAGTGAGCCTCCTATCCTCTCCTTTGTATGCTGCAAGTTGCCTCCTTAGATTCTGCAATTCAGATTCCAAGAGAAAAAGCCCCCTTAGATTCTGCAATTCAGATTCCAAGTGAATGCTCATTGGAACTGCTGCTTCAAGATAACATACATGCAACAAACATCTTATGGTTTCTAACAACTGGTAAATAAATAGGGCAAATTTATCTGCCAAACATTTTATTGTTTAAAAAAACCTGCCCAGGAAAAAAACTTAACTACTTTTGCCTGAAACCCTGTAGGCTCTAGCAAATCTTCCCCTTAATTCACTTGAAGGAGCACTTACTAAACTGCGATTTTTTCGGGTCAAGCTAATTTGTTGCAGAAAATACACATTTTTTTGTGATTTATTATGCAACATAATCATGACAATTTCAAATGCAAAAATATGCCAGCTAAAACTTGTCTAGATCATAAAGAAGTCAATGGCAGATGTCCCATTTACTGGAAGGTCTTTCATTGCTTCATGGTTTTAGAGGTTTTTGGGGTTTTTTTAATGTTATTTCACAATTTTTCTGTGACTTTCCTATGTTCATGCTTTTCCAGTTTGGATCTTTTGATAAATTACTACCATTTGTGGAAATTAGTTTTTTTCATGGTTTCATGAAACCATGCCCCCTTTGGTGTGCAGTGTGTAACAGAAAGCCTGGTGAGAATTTACCTGATTAACTCCTCTCCCTTAATCAGCAGGTGGGGGAAAGAGAATAAAAATGCTATTTTTCATCAGCAGTAAAATTAACCTGTCTGTTAACTTTAATAAAAGTGCCCTTTAATAACTATTCCACCAGACAAACAGACAAAATAGGTGTACTAAACTCATTTATCCACCTGATTACCCCACACACAGAGGAAAAGGCAGTTTACCTCAGTCAGCCAGGTAACACAGCAGTCCGTTACTTTCACTTTCATGCTTTCATTTTACCCAGCACTACCAGCATGTGCAGTGCTAGATATCACTGGAAATGTAGAAGATTATTTGGTCCATGTTTTTCAGAAATCTGCAGCTTTCTTTTGAGATAAGAAGAAATCACTTAAACCAGTGCTGTCCAACTTCTGTGGTACCGAGGGCCGGAATTTTTCTGGCCTCCGTGGTGGAGGGCCAATAATGGAAGCTAGTTTTGACCACTCCCCTTTTTAAAACCACACCTATTTGAAACCACACCCATGTTATCGCATGGCCATAGCCATATTAATGGTGGTAGTACAGCAAAAACCTGCCATACTCTGCCTTCTCTACCCTGCCTGTGTGTGCCATACTCTGCCAGGCCTACCCTGCCTGTGTGTGCCATACTCTGCCAGGCCTACCCTGCCTGCGTGTGCCATACTCTGCCAGGCCTACCCTGCCTGCGTGTGCCATACTCTGCCAGGCCTACCCTGCCTGCGTGTGCCATACTCTGCCAGGCCTACCCTGCCTGCGTGTGCCATACTCTGCCAGGCCTACCCTGCCTGCGTGTGCCATACTCTGCCAGGCCTACCCTGCCTGCGTGTGCCATACTCTGCCAGGCCTACCCTGCCTGCGTGTGTCATACTCTGCCTTCCCTACCCTGCCTGTGTGTGCCATACTCTGCCTTCCCTACCCTGCCTGTGTGTGCCATACTCTGCCTGTCCTATGCTGCCTGTGTGTATGGTACACACAGGCAGCATACTGCAGGTAGAGTATGGCACACACAGGTAGCCTACAGTAACACAATGCTGGCTCTGCTCCTACAGTCTGCACAATAACTATATATTAAAAAACTTTTTAATTGCAGTACCATCACAGTATATGTTCTTTTTATAGTGTGTAGGGTATATTTGTGGATTTCTGCTGCTGAGGTGTGAACAGTTGAAGAATGTGGGTGATTACAGCCTGAACCTGAGGTGTGAACAGGGGAACAATGTGGGTGATTACAGCCTGAGCCTGAGGTGTGAACACTGCAGGGGGTGAACAATGCAGAGATTAAAAGGTGTGAACAACACAGGGGATTACATTTTTAAACAATACAGGAGGTTTACAGCCTGAATCTGAGGTGTTAACCATGCTGTTAATCTCAATACTGATACCATTTAAAGCTTATACAAAGGTAAGCCATCAAAGCAGCCAGACAGGTGGGGGTCCACAAAGAGGGGGGTCAGTTGGACAGCACTGACTTAAACTGTAAAGCTGAACATGAGATCATGAGGGGCAGATTTATCAAAATGTGAGATTAGAGCTCAGCCACTTTCTATTAATTTCTGTGGGGATTTTAGTTTTTTTTTTTAATTTAATGGTGAGCTCTAACTTTCACCCATTGATAAACACTCTTAAGAATAAATAGAAAGTTCCTGAATTGTTCTGTGCACAAGGGCTGTGCACAAGGACTTTTTGTTCTGCATACCCTTGGAATTTATCGGAGAATAACTATTGTTATTATTGCATGTATCTGTAACCTTCTGTGGCCCAACCAAATGTTGGACCACAAATGGATGCTTGCACACAAACATTCTGAAATCCTTTGATTTACAGAACCAGAATCCCTAGGCAACAAAACACTATTGTGGGAGGACTTTAAATCAGTAAAACAAACATTTTTAAACAAATCAGCAGTATGTGCATACGTTTTTCAGATGCAAATTAAATGTTACTGAAAACGCTACATTGGATAAAAAAAAAATTGGGATAGATATTTTACCAGCAAAATTTAGATCTTACGCTAAATCAAGGCTGTCATTGCTTAAAATATGCCTGGAAGTACAAACAGGTCTTTGTCAAAGCCAGAGTCTAGAATCTGTACACAGATGATAAGAAAATATTGGCAGGACCACAATCTGATAGTATAAGGACAGGCTGAATGTCAAGACCTCGATGCAGAGAATAAATACAACTCACTCTATGTGACACCATGTTTCACTTGGTTACTTGGTATGATATTCATGCCTTGCCATCTGGCTTTACACCTGAATAGAATAGGATAGAGCATGACGTTATCCTGAAATAGCATTGAATTTGCATAATGAGCAGTGCTTGATGGGGCTGCAAAATAAAGTAAACAAATAAATACTAAACAAATTGTTTCTCTTAAAATGTATATGTCTATCAACATCCGTGACAACAAAGGAAGCCTATCAGAGAAAACAGATAATTAACATGGATTTGTTATGTATTAATTATCTTTTGAAACTAAACCGCAGCATACTCATTGCTGACATTGTTAAGAAAATTGATTATTCCATTAAAATGTATTCATAAAGCAGCATCATCAATCTTTTTCATTATGTACCTGTTAACTTCAACTGACCTTGTGGAAAGTTTATTTTGAAAAATAAATAAAAAAAGTAGAAGAAACTGTAATCTAGGTATGACAAGACCACTACATGAGGTACATATTTATGCTGCATTGTTTTTTAATACAGGGAAATCCTATATGGCACTGCTTTATGTTCTCTCCCTGAATAGGTTGTGGTAAATATAAATGGTTACCCTATTGATTATATGTCTTTATGCAGCCCATGAACCCAGTTATAGAAAGGTGGCCATGTATGTCCAGATTTTGTCTAGACAATTTTGATTATACTTCCTGACCATCTGGGGTGCAAATGTGACATTATTATCCTACAATCTAACAATTGCAGTCAATCTGTCTAAACTGAAGAATGGAACATTAGCAAATGTGGGGCAGCTCAGCTTCCATTTTCTCCTTAACCACCTTAACCACATTTTCATTGCCTGGAAGGAAGAAAATATTGTTTTGAAGTGAATTTTTGTATCATACAGTAGTACCCCATAATATCAAGTCTGCAGGCTGTTGGGTCAAAAATACCCCAGTGTATAGCAACTTTAAGTCCATGACCATCATATTTGTAAACCACAATCTCTGCTGACATAGCTTGGCAGAAGTATAACTGCAAACCGAACAGTAATTCCTTCACAGAAAGTTACACAAAATGAATATGTATTCACTTTTTAATATTTCTGTTTGTGAATAATGAAGAGAGATAGAAAGTTAATGTAAAATATTGTGTAATTGCCATTTGAAGTGTAATGGCTCTTTGTTTAAATGTAATACTAAAAACACACTGTTCACACTGTTTTAATAACTCTTCTTTAGTGATAAGCGAATCTGTCCTGAAAGATTTGCGAAATGCATTTGTCGCGCAATTTTCCGTGCAACCAATTTTTCCGCTGTGAATTTCCACAGAAGTTTCGCAAAACAATTTGCCAATGGCGAAATGCGATAATTCTCTGCGTATCCATTAGGGATGTAGTGAACCTCAAAAAAAAAGTTCGCGAACCTGTTTGCGAACTTCCGCCGAAAATTGCGAATATTCGCGAACTTTGCGAACCCCATAGACTTCAATGGGAAGGCGAACTTTAAAAAATAGAAAAGCCATTTCTGCCCAGAAAACTGATTTTAAAGTTGTTTAAAGGGTGCCACGACCTGGACAGTGGCATGCAGGAGGGGGATCAAGGGCAAAAACCTCTGAAAAATTGACACACGCCATTTTTCGAAATGATCGGTAATTTTGCGACTTTTTCGTATTTTCCGGCGCTTTCGTAAAGTTATCGTAAGTTTTGCGACTTTTTCGGAGCTTTCGTAACGTTATCGTAAGTTTTGCGACTTTTTCGGAGCTTTCGTAACGTTATCGTAAGTTTTGCGACTTTTTCGGAGCTTTCGTAACGTTATCGTAAGTTTTGCGACTTTTTCGGATCATTCGTACCGTTATCGTAAGTTTTGCGACTTTTTCGGATCATTCGTACCGTTATCGTAAGTTTTGCGACTTTTTCGGATCATTCGTAACGTTATCGTAAGTTTTGCGACTTTTTCGGATCATTCGTACCGTTATCGTAAGTTTTGCGACTTTTTCGTACCGTTATCGTAAGTTTTGCGATTTTTTCGGAGAATTCGTACCGTTATCGTAAGTTTTGCGATTTTTTCGTACCGTTATCGTAAGTTTTGCGATTTTTTCGGAGAATTCGTACCGTTATCGTAAGTTTTGCGATTTTTTCGGTGCCGGCGAACCCAAATTGCGAACATCACGAAAAGTTCGCGAATTTGCGGACTTGCGAACACCCGATGTTCGCGCAAATTAGTTCGCCGGCGAACAGTTCGCTACATCTCTAGTATCCATGCCTGGCGAAAAAAATCGCTCATCACCACTCTTTTTCTATATTCTCTAAGGCAGTGATCCCCAACCAGTGGCTCGTGAGCAACATGTTGCTCCCCAACCCCTTGGATGTTGCTCTCAGTTACCCCAAACCAGGTAGTTATTTTTGAATTCCTGACTTGTTGGCAAGTTTTGGTTGGATAAAAACAAGATTTATTATCAAATAAAGTCCTATAATAATAAATAATAAATTCCTATAAGCTGATAGTGTGCATAGAGGCTGCCTAATAGCCAATCTTAGCCCTTATTTGGCACCTCCATGAACTTTTATGGTGCTTGTGTTGCTCTCCAAGTCTTTTTACATTTCATTGTGGCTCACATGTACGAAAGGTTGGGGATCCCTGCTCTAAGGTTTTAAGCAGATGATAATGTAAGTAACATCTAATAGGTAGTAAGAACATTATTTTCCCAAATGTTTATAAGATGGACAGTGTGTTGTGTTTTCAAGGCCCAAAATGTTCAGCCAAATTATTTTCCTAAGCCAGGGAATGAAATTGAAGCAGGCAAACATGGCAGCCACAAACCAGGCTGTGCAGCTATGTTGTAGGAAGTCCAATACACAGAAGCAGGGCCATTTTTGCAAACCTGGTTTCCGAATTTAGGGATGGGGTCCTGTTGAGTGTCCCTATGGACCAAACACAAATGAAATACAAAAATCAGCAGACACTGAAAGGGATAAAGGAAGAACCATAGCTCATATATCAGGTATGTATGGCAATCATTTGCCAGATGAAATACAATATTATGTGCAATATACACACCAATAGAGCAATGAACAGAATTACACACCGTTTCTGTGTAATGTCTTCCCTTACATTTACTTCCATAATTAGTGACAGTTCCATTGGTTCATTGGTTTCCTAATATGCTGTGTCTATATTTCTTTTTTTTGTGAGATTTACTCTATAAATGTTGGTCTTTTGTTCCTGTTGCATGACCTTAAAAAAGTAATTGCCAACTGTATCTTGTTATTGTTATTACTTGCAAAGGTAATGTTTCGACAAGTAGGTAATCACACATATAAATACCCAAAGTAGACCAACGCTTTTTACTATAATGCCATCATCAACCATAACAAGAGTTCCTCTGCACTCACCTATTATAAGTATATAGGACATTAAACTACTGAGATATTGCAATATACTTCAAGCCGACCAACTATGTCAATGTCAAATCCGGTCTGGCCAGCCCTACACTCACTTTAGTCTGATTCATACTAGAATTCTACTACATTAATCTACATTAAACAAAGGGACTGAGTTTTTCCGTGCAACTTGCTTGCTTTCATAGTTGGCCAGCTTGAATATATTGCAATATATTGACAAACAATCACTTTTTGTTTTAGGTGGTATTTTTAAAAGCTTAATGCTCAAAGTGTCTTAAAGGAGATGGAAAGGCTAATAAAGAGTTAATCTCAAGCTGCAGGCATACCTTCAGTTCTCTCAGTAGTGCCCTTGAGTCTCCCCATATTTCGTCCGTTCATATGAGAAGCCTCATAGGAAAAAAAATGCTGAGCATAATGCCATGCTCCTGCACCAAGACCAAGACCGGTGTACATATTCAGTTATAAAGACTATGAGGAAACTTCCTGCTGATTGGCTCAGATCACACATTCCTAAGGGGGAGAGGGGGAGGGAGTTCTTGGCATTCTGCTGAGCTGCGCAGACTATGGAGGCACAGGAAAACAAAGAGACAAGAAATCCTGTTTCTTTTGACAGAGAGTGTTTCTGTGAGTGCCTATGGCTGTATTTACATAGACCTTTCTGTTGCTTAGTTTTTACCTTTCCTTCTCTTTTAATGTCCTATATATATTCATAATGGGTGAGTGTAGAAGATCTCTTGGCTTTGTCTGTATGCATTTTGTAGTCAAAGCCTTATTGCACACTCTCCTAATAGCAAAAAAGAGAATGTCGTTCTCTCCACTAAATTTTAAGCTATTATTAACCATAATACATAAATTGGCAAAGGAAAGTGCAGCCACTGTAGTTCTGGGTTCATGAAATGACATTCTGATGGAATCATTTTGACATCTGTGAGTGAGAGCTAATATTGTATTTAGCCACCAGGGCGGAAATTAATCAGACTGCCTTCCAAAGTATTACACTTGATTGAAGCGATACGTGTAGATTCACTATCAATAACATAAATATTAGCAGGCACTGTATTTTCATTTTTTCCCATACCCTACAGGGGAGACAAAATGATTTCTGTTAAACATTTAATAAAGGACAAGCTGAAAAAATTCAGAACCTATTATGAGAAAAGGACAGATAAAATGACATGCATGAAAAGCATACATAAGTAGCTTAAATGGCAGTTATTTTAAATGAGACTATTTAAGCCTGTATTTATCAAATCACAAGCAAATATTTAATTTCTTGTTAGATATTAATGATTTTGTGGTTGTGAAAAATATTTCAACAGACAATTTTACCCCCAAGTGATTTTATTGTTAACTCTCTGTTGTTTAAGATTCCATTTACTTTCCAAAATACAGCCTTCCTGGCTGTAAACCACTCGATGCCTGACAATGTACTGAGTCTGTGAAAAGATGAATACAGTAGTTTAATGGTAGAAGTTCATTGAGTATGTCTCATTGCTGTTGCTTCTTTCAAGCTTGGAATTTTGTTGTTTGACCTTTGCCTTTGACATTTTCTTTCCTTACTAATCTCTACAATCCACATTGCAGTTGTCAGAATAAGAAAAATGCTCACCATATGACTTCTCTCCCCTTGCTTGCCATAGCGCTCTTCTTTTTTAAGGGCATAAATATTGTAAGTGACTTAATTGTTAAGTATTATCATTCTTTTATTCGCTGTTTAGCTATTAATTATTGTAGGAAGCATTATAAGACAAGCAATATTATTAACACATTTAAACAACTAATTGTGACACTAATGGCGATATGTAATAAAAGGTTCTAAGGCTGCCTGAGAGCAGAAACCGATAGAAACCAATCAGCAGGTTGACATTACTGGTCACCTGTCTGAAAGCAAATATCTTATTGGCTGCTACTGAGCAAACTTTTATTACATATGGGAGTAAATGCTCAGTACCCATACAGGTGATCCTTATCACTATCATACTATTTATAGCTCACAGAACTACTTCAATATAGATTTTAAAGGCTCGTTTATCCATTATTACACACAGAACAGCGTAAATATAGATTTTTATTTAGGGCGCATTAGTCATTATTACATTTACAACTACTCTGTGTAAACAGAGCAGACAGAATTCTCACTAGGAGATCTTTTTACATTAGTTTGACAGCTGACCCTGGAAAACTTTAATTCTGTGTAGTATTGCCTTAATAACTCATCTATGAGAGTGTTGGACAACAGCAGTATCACTATTTAACCCTCTATAATGTACTACAAAATGCTGTGACATCTATGTCTCTTTAAATGCACAGTAAATTCAGAACATAGACTTTTAGGCACTCCTACATTGAATTTATTGCACTAAAAATACTTTTTGCTTAGTGTTTTATTCACAACATATAAAGGTTTGCTAAACGGGGCAAACAATTAAATTGAAGCTACTCCATGTTTGGTTCTTGTGAGGTAAATTATTAGATTATTAGTCCACAGATATTTCTGTATAGAGGCAGTATGATCTTCTAGTAATCTCTCTGCTGGGATCTGAAGGTTTAAGAAAACACCTATGGTGTGACTTCATTGGACTTAAACAATTCTGGGCTCCATACCTTTGGCCAATTACAACAAATTACAAGCATTACAAGCACTATGCATAAACAAAAACCTAGACACAACTATAGCTTTTTTTGAATATGGAACTTCATATTTTATAGATATGAATATATTTTGAGGTTTATTTTTATTTTACCAAAAAAGTAAACAGGGTTTTTACTGGCTATGACACTATAAGAGAGTCATTAAAGGAATAATTTTAAAGGAAACATGTTGTTTTTAAAACACATCAATTAATAGTTTCTTCAAGCATGATTCTGTGCTGAAATTTTTGAATTTTTGAAAACAGCACATCAAGGTGTGTATACCTAACTTCAAAATCAAGACATCAGGCAAGCTATTCTAGTTATTTCCCAGGATTCCTTCAGTCTCCTGAATTTAATCAACTGCAGTCTTTACTGATGCACTACAAATTGATGTCAGTAACCTCCTTCCCACCATCAGATGTAAACAGAGTCTGTCTGTTCAACCTTGCCTCAGCGCAATAGAAAGGTAACAAGATTACAGCTCTCCCTGACACCTCTATGAAGGATTCAGTTGCTTGAGCACCAAGTCTCTATGCTGGTACCACTGCTCTGCCTTAGGTTAATAGCAGGGAAATAGACAAAAATGCCCATGTTACCTCCCAATTCATTCTTCATTGTCAAAAGCTGCCCTTTATGCCATTAGCTTCAGACTCATTGATTTGACTTGTTCAGTACAGGCCAAATATATGATTCTATATAATGAGAGGCAATGCATCTTGACACCTCAGTCAACCCCTTATTTTACAAAAAGTTTTTAACTGAAGTTTGGAATAGGGTTCAGCACCCTACAGGTCAAAATTAGCTCAGAAATCTTCTGCATTGTTAAATATGCATCCATGTACCACCCAGTGACAGATGTCAGTATAACAGCCAGTAGGAAAATAGGAGGAAAAACTTTTGCAGATGACTGTGCTGGTGTTTGCACACATTTTTTTATAGGGAGCAGAAGCAAAATGTTAGATATTTTGACACCATTTTTTAGCAAAGAAGAAACAGGTCCATAAACATTTGAATACAGTTGCAAAAGATTCATACCCTTACCTTAGTAGTATTGTTTTAATGCTTGATTATATGTTTGTAGAATGCAGAGAAGGATCTGGGGTTTTTTGTAGATAACAAGTTGTCTAATGCCAGGCAGTGTCATTCTGTGGCTACTAAAGCAAATAAAGTGCTGTCTTGTATAAAAAAGGGCACTGACTCAAGGGATGAAAACATAATTTTGCCTCTTTATAGGTCTCTGGTAAGGCCTCACGGTGCAGTTTTTGGCTCCTACACTCTTCACAGTGAGGGCAGTGAGGTTGGGGAATGCCCTTCCTTTTGATGTTGTAATGACAGATTCTGTTAATGCCTATAAGAGGGGCTTGGATGAGTTATTGAGCAAGCATAGTATCTAAGGTTATTGTTATACTAAAACCTACAGTTAGTATTGATGTTGGTATATATGGTTTATGTATGTGAGTGTATAGATAGGCCAGTTTAGGTTTGTGTGTGCTGAGTTTACATGGAAGGGTTGAACTTTATATTTTTAGAAACAGTGTTGTTATTGATGCTCAACGTCTGTTTTCTTTTACAGGGTGAGAGTGTAGGGGTATGTAGGCATTTAAAGGTATAAATATGTTTAATTAAACAATGGAGCTCAGATACAGTGACTATAGAATTTCAAGAATGAACTAGAGAAATATTGTGATCACTAAGGGCCCTGGACTGCAGGTCTGCTGAGAATCTAGATGCCTGAACTAACATAAAGTGACTACATTTTAATCACAACTGAAAACAGGTTAATTGATTTTTTGACAGCAGGTCTAGGCCTTTGTAAAAAAAGGGATTACTGTAATCCGAAAGGAAAGTGCAAAACCCATGCAACTCAATGTAAAATAACTAGTAACCTAAGAATGGATTTCATGTCTATATAAACTCCAAAGAATAAAACAATGATTAGTTTTATATTAGCAAAAATCGTTATCCACGGGAAGTGCTTTCATTTACTGTGCTGGACAGTCACTGCGAACCTAAACAAGAACAGATTAGGAACATTATTATCCTGTTTATTCTGTTAAAAAGAAATTCAGCATTAGAAGCAGTATACAGGAGCAGTACATTATTAAACCGACGAATGTAACTTTAATTTAATTAAAATAATTCCAGTTAAAAAAAACACAGTATTAAGGGATTAGACAGAAACTGGAATGAAACCCCCTACTGATAAGTGAGTAGGTCCAATTAAATATTGTAATTTGTACGATGAAAAAAACACCTGGAGATTAATAAAAATCAATAACACAATTGCTTTATCCTCATTTTAATAACTGAGAAAGTTATGAAATTATGCAACAAAATATAAGATCACTGCTGTCAACTTTAATCAAATTTCTAAACACTTTAAGCTTCATTATTATTCTGTTTCAAGATAGCAGACTGTGTGAACTGCTATTACTAAACTATCCTGTATAAACACTGCATACTGATAGAATTTTTTTGTCAACTGAACTGGCATTTTCATGCACTAAGCTTGTCTTTCTGTCAGCCAGTTGCATCTCGGGTAAAGATTAGTATCACCAGGGAATGTGATCTGCATTTTCAAAAAGAGAGAAATGCTGTGAAATTTAGCTTGCAGCATGTTCAGTGATGCCACACATCTATTATACATTTGTTTGCATTGTAAAGTAGCAAGTATGGGTCTGTTTATGCTGCCTGTAAATTCAAATGCAATTTCCAGAATCAATATACGGGTAGTTTTCAATTTCCAAAGACATCCGACGTCTTGTTGAAAATGCCAGGCTTTTAAATGCACAAAGTATCAATGAAACATCTTTAAGAACTGTAATACAAAAACTAGAAAGGGAAGTTTGAGACCAAACTTTATGTTGGTTTGAAAAACGTGAAGTCACTGAATGAAATCTGATCTGTTGTTGGCTCTGCCCTCTTTTTCTGACCTTGGATCACAGTTATATAGTAAAAATCACTCTGAAAAGTTTAGGGACCCTGGTTTTAATTGTGTATAAATGGCAGCAATTTATATTTCCCAACTGAAAGTCAACAAGTGACATCTGATTGGTGGTTGGTGGCTCTGCCCACTTTTTCTAACGTGGAACTGCAGTTACCCAGTGACTAACTCATCAAAGTTTAGGGACCCTAGGATTAATAGTTAAAGAATGGCAGCAGTTTAAATTTAAACCAATAAAAGTCAATAGGTAAATTGTGATTGGTGGTTGGTGGCACAGTGGCAAACAGTGGGCACCCTGGCATAAATAGTGTGAAAATGGCAGGATTTAAAATTTAAACCAATGCACATTTCAATGGATGAAATGTGATTGACTGTTAGTGGCTCCGCCCACTTTTTCTAACTTTGAACGGCAAATACCCAGTGACTAACTTTGTAAAGTTTAACAACCCTGGAATTAATACTTAAATAATGGCATCAGTTTAAATATAAACCAATGAAATTTAATGGGTGGAAATGGATTGGCTGTTGGTGGCTCTGCCCACTTTTTCTAACCCTGAATACATAGGGGCATATTTATTATCCTGTGTAAAAAACAGTGAGAAAATTCACCATACATTGGCAGGCTTTGCTGTGTAAAAAACGGCGTAAAATCTGGCGTTCGGACGACAATCTTCTCCGTTTATTTTACACAGCTTTTTACTCCGTTTTTTCAGATAATTCGTTTTACACAGCTTAACAAATATGCCCCTAACTGTGCAAAGTTTGGGAACCCTGATATAAATAGTGTGAGAAAGGTAGCATTTTAAATTTAAACCAAAAAAATTAAATAGGTGAAGTCTGTTGGTGGCTCCACCCACTTTTTAAAACCTAAAAATGCAGTCCCCTAGTGACCCTGGTGTTAATACTGTGAGAATGGCAGCAGGTTGAATTTCCCCATTGAAAATCAATAGTTATAATCTGGTGGCTTCACCCACTTTTTCTAACTCTGAACCACAGTTACCTTGTGACTAGCTCTGCAAAGTTTGGGGACCTTAGTATTAATATTTAAAGAATTTAAACGTATGAAGTCTATAGGTGAAACCTGATTGGCTGTTGTTGGCCCTGCCCACTTTTCTAAACTTGGAACATAGTCACCCAGTGACAAACTGTGCAAAGTTTGGGGATCCTGACATTAAACATGTGAGAATGGCAGCAGTTAAAATTTCCCCACAGAAAACAATGAAAGACATGGGATTGGCTTTTGGCAGCCACGCCCACTTTTTCTAACCTTGAGTGACTGACCGTGCAAAGTTTGGGAACCTGGCATCAAAGCAATAAAATTCAATAGGTGGAATCTGACTGGCTGATTGGCTGATCATCTATTCACAAAAAGATGGGGGACGGGATCGCTTAGAAAAGCACAAGCAACCTGCTCCGCTATAGGGTGAAGAAGTGTGGAGAGTTTGGGTGTTGTACCCCTAAAACTGTAGGAGGAGTAGTGTTTAGAAAATAAGGGAACGCTATTTTCTAAACGCTATATTGAAACCTGTTATCCAAAAGTTTCTGAATTGCAGGAATATAATCTCCCACAGATTTCCAACACAAAACTGCAATGCATAGAAAGAGATTTTATGGAACCTTTCACCCCAGGAAAGGAGCACAAAGTGCCCACTTAGCAAATATTCTCTTTAACATTTGGTGCTTTACCCTTGGTGGGGTAAGGGGTAATGTAAATTTGCAACTTCTGTCCAGATGTAGTGACTCAAGGAACCATGCAGATCTTAGCTTTCATTTTTCAAGCTGTCCTAGCCCTGTAAAAGCTAAGTGCTAGTGCTAAATGGCACATGTTACATTGCAGCTGATAAGAGTTCAAAGGCGATTCTCCTGTCAGGGAACATTGCTTTACTTTTTTGGGACAGTCTATCTTTAGTAAAATTGCAACATTTAAAATACTATTCTGGTGAATTCCCAGAAACTACAGGTAACTGAAGAACAGAATATGAAATATTCACCAAAAGTTGTTTCATTCCATTTACATACATATACAGAGTGCACACTCTCTAAATTAACATCAACACTTAGGGGGCCATTAACTAACATTTTGAGATTTACTATGTGTCCAAATGGCTAAAAATATAAATCTGACAATTCGCCAGCTAAAAAGAGATTTTTCTTTTGGGATTTCTTAGTAAATAAATTAAACATTCCTGGAAATGAGTCAAATTTTTAAAAATATAAGAAATGTTAGAGTATTAGTAAATCTGCCCCTTATCGTTATATGTAAGATTTACTGAATTACTTGCTCTGTATATGCTTTCATAGAAAAGTTCACTAAAAGCACCAAATACCTGTAATCCAACTGTCTTTACTATGACCAGATTGTTGTTCAGTAGGAAAGCATTAATCTTCACTATAAGACAAGAAAAACCTTGCTGAACCCTTAATACGTATCCATCTGTTCATCCTATAAAAGTTGTCATTTGCTGAAAGGTTGAAACTTTTGTTTTCTTTGGACAGATTTAACAGAGCAGATAATATTTCAGCACTCCAGTGTGATATTTTACAGGTAAATTTAGATTTTCCCTTCAGTGTTTTTTTTTCCTTCACTATGGGATGGATATGAAAGGTGCAACATAATAGCAGCAAAATAGAGACTTATGCAAGGCTGAATCGGGAAGCTTAGTTAGTAATAACTTCACAGCAACCAAGAGATTTCCTATGTTATTCTTTGCTCTATTTAGTTTAAATGGTCATGTTTTCTTCTTCAAACTTTCTTCTTATTTACTTTGAATTATCCACTTATATTTCTCAAAGCTCCATTCTTTTTCTCTCACCCTTTTTTCACCAGATCCTTCTGCGAGTTCCAATCCTTCTTCCATTCCTAGCACATATTCCTTTCTATCTTTGATTTCTTACTTCCGAACATATTTGTCTGGCATTCTAAGGGCCACATTTACTAATCCACAAATGCTCCGAGCGTTCGTTCGAACGCTTTGTGCGCATTTTCGGCGACTTTTTCATACCTTGTGCTACTTTTTTGTACTTTGTGTGACTTTTTCGTACAAAATTTGTGTGACAAAATCGTATTGTAGCGCCGAGTACGAAAGTTACGGATTCATTCAAGCTTCAGTATCGTGACTTTCCTTGGGCCAGGTTGGAGCTGCAGAGTGCCATTGATTCCAATGGGAGGCTTCCAAAATCGTGCACAGAAGGATCAAAGTCGGAAAGGTTTTCCCGCTGTTTACAATCGTTCAGTACGAAAACTTTCTGTTCTCAATTGAATACTAATGTCCCACGAGGAGATTAGTCGCTGTGATTCTAAAAAGCAAATTTCAGCGACTAGTCATTCGTCTTTTCCTAACAAACGATTACTAGAGATTTCAACAACAGAGCAATTCTATTTCCCACAAATCAGCGCGCCATATTACCCAGCATTTCCCATGGGGAAATTTGCAAACAATCACAGTGACTTCCCATCCAATGAGTTTTGCTTTAAGCAATTCCAGTGGTGTTAAATGACAACAAAGCTTTCTTTGTAACATTGCACAAAAAAAGGGTCTCATAGCGATTCGGAGGGATATGCGATTCATATTGTTGGTTTAAGTACTGAGATTCATATTGTTCTTTATCTAGAGACAACACGATCAACAAGTCGCTGGATCTTGCTTTTCAAAAATCGCTGTAACTAATCTCCCCTAAACCATTTCATTTAATAAAGTCTCCCTAGTATATCTGACTGATCTGTTGCCACTTCAGATAAGTGAACCTGATGCCTGTGTCTAATGTTCAATGATGTACTCTTATTGAAGTAGCCACACACAAGTTCAGGTATGGGACCTGTTATCTAGAATGCTCAAGACCTTTTCCAGATAAAGGATCTTTCAAAAATTTGGATCTTCATACATAAAGTCTGCAAAAAAAAAAACTTTTAACTATTGAATAAACCAAATAGGATTGTTTTGCCTTAAATAAGGATTAATTATATCTTAGTTGGGATCAAGTACAAGGTGCTGTGTTATTACAGAGAAAAATGGAATCATTTTTAAAAATGTGAATTATTTAATTAAAAGGGAGTCTATGGGAGACCTCCTCGTATTTTAGAGCTTTCTGGATAATGGGTTTTCAGATAACAGATTGCACACTGGCATTTACTGCCAAGATCATTTAGAAATCAGTGGCAGGTGTCATTTTACAACTGGAAGATCTTTCTTTGATTCATGGTTTGAGGTTTTCAGGTTTTTATTGACACTGTCGTTTGTACAGCATTGCAAAAAAGTAGTTGTTTTAGCATATTTGTCCATGTTTATTCTCATTTATGCTTATTCAGTTCAGATCTTTTAATAAATGACTAGACATGAATGGTTTTCATGGTAATGAGTTTAGTTGTGGTTTCAAATAACTCTAAAACCATGAAAATCCGAATGTTAAACACCCTCCTTAGGGGCATATTTATTATGCTGTGTAACAAACAGCGACAAATTTTGCCACATATTGCCAGGCTTTGCAGTGTAAAAAATGGCGTAAAATCTGCGTAATTTTTCGGTTATTTTCTTCCACCGGAACATACGTAAAATAATGGCATATAGTCTTGCATTCGGACGGCAAACTTCTTCTTTTATTTTGCACAGATTTTTACACCGTATTTTTCAGCAAATTTAATTTTACACAGAATAATACAGAGGCCCCTAAGTGTAAAGTCTAAACAAAACATTTAAACATTAAGAAGAAGGTACTGTTTTCTTATTACAGAGAAAAAGAAAATCAGTTTTTTTAAAAATGATTTGAGCCTTTTAAAAAAAAAAAAAATGATTTGAGCCTTTGATTAAAATAGAGTCTATGGGATATATCCATTCCCTAATTCAGAGTTTCTGAATAACGAATCCCATACCTGTATTTTGAAGATGGTAGTTAGCTCTGCAGGTGGTAAACCTTTCTCAGGGCCACTGGGCATGCTTGTTAGAGTCAGGCAGCAAAAAACAAACTAGGTTCTGGTCAGGTAATTCATAGCAACGAATCAACATTTTACTTTTGTCTAGCACAGTTGGAGTGATGAAAGCAAAATTTTGAATGTTTACTGGGTAAAATGTTTCTCAATTTACTTCAGAAGGCCTTGTACATTATAATCTATATAATTATATTTGAAAACTCAAAAATTTCAATTTCTAGCTTATTTATGAAAAGATTGAATCTCAAAAACCTGATTTCTTATAATCATTTAAAAATACTTGGGGGCACATTTACAATTGTTTGAGTCCCTAGGCTCAAATAATAAGTTATAGAAACTGCATGTGAGTTCCTGACGTTACTCACGGTTTCTATAATCGATTACCTCGGCTTGCTGCCGACCTAAAACCTGGTGAGCTTTTAATTTTTGAAAAAAAAAGAAAATTAATGAAAAAATTAGATCAACAGCAGGGATATGTAACTGATTACAAAACTCGCAAGTGAGGTCAGGATCTCACACACGGTTTGGGCCCAGGGAATTATTAGGAAAGAAAAAAAAACTGAAATCATGGTAAAAACTCAAGTGTTGATAAATCTGGTACTTAATGTTAGTTATTTGTATAGTTAAATTAAATGCCATTAAGTGCCAAATTATCTTTTTTTCTAACAGTTTCAGTGTTTATCATATTATTTATATCATGCCCCCAGTCAGGGTCTTTTATATTCAAATTATAACTGAGTATACTAGTATATTGCAACTAACATTTTATATAATTCTGCGTTTACATCTTCTGCAAATGATTTGTAGAAAAAAATAAAAAAAGACATAGCACATGTTTAAAGTCTGCTTAAAGGTGTTTGTAATGCAAAATAATGACTTTGTCAGTAAGATTTTTTATTACTAGTGATGGGCAGACATGGATTTGCGGCAAATTTCCGCGTTTTGGAATTGACAGATTTTTTTTCACGAAACGGATGACAAAATTGGCCATGCAACAATAAAATGATGCGCACCAAAAAAAAATGTTGTGATGCACATTGCGCTTTTTGCAAATTTTCTCCTGTTTCCCAAATTTTTGCAAGATTAACAACATTTTCGGGACAAATTTGCTTATCCCTATTTATTACATATAGGGGTACAAATGATAACATTTGCAGGCTTTCTTCCCCGGCTTATTGGGTCACTAAATACTTCCTGGGTTTGCAAAAACTATATTAAATTTGCACAAAAGAAAAATTATTTATATAAAGGATTTTTTTGGGATAGTTATTCTATAAATTTCTATAAATGTTAATATATCACTCCATTATTTTTATGTATTTTATTTATTTATATTTGTTACAAAATCACTAAAAACAAACCTTTGAAAGTGATTATTCAGTTACTGAGCTACTGCTACTGCATGGATCTTTTGGTGTTGCTGAAAGCAATTTTTAGCATGGATATTTCCTGCTTACTATTGTGGCTGTCTCATATCTTTTGTGATTTATGAGAAGAGGGTTTTTTGCTACCTTTCTACTGTGTTTTTCACATTTATCCACGGAATAATATAGCCTTTGAACCACTTATATGAAATATTTGTTCAACCATTTTCCACAAAATTATGTTTATTATTCTCTATAACTGCAGTTAGTTCAATAGAACTTACAAATGGCACTCAAAGAAATAAGAAAATGGCTTTAGCCTGCATTGTCTGCACTCAGAAAGCCTGCAACTAGCATAAATTTGTTGATATTGCTGCCTTTGCTTTAGGCTGTTAGATAAAGGGCATCTTACAGATGCATACATAGCGTGCTTATTTTTGTGTTTCAACTTATTTTGTTTAAAGGACATTTATCTGTTCATAGCACAAATGGACTATTGTTAATCAGGTAAATATATGATTTGTTTGTCCTCTGATGGGGGGTGACATACTCATTCGAACAGAATAATACATTGTGTAAAAAGAAATGTGAAGTTATAAAAACTTATGTATGAGTGTATGAGAGTAAATATCTATATTAAAGACAGAAAAACAAAGTTTTTTGATGATTTTGACAACATTTCTAAAAAGATTACCTCAAGGATGGCATTTGTAACCAATTTTAAGAGGTTAAAACAGACAGACATTGCTCTTTTGTTTCCTACAGAATACCTTGCACTGAAATGAAAAAAAAAAAGTAATTGGCACATGTCTGCATTTAGTAAAAAGAGGCACATTTAGTTAAATGATTTGTACAAACTATGCAGAAGCTAACAGCCTCCAACACGCTCCGACACGCTCCGACATGCTCCGATATGCTCCATGAAAAGAGAGAGTATTTTGCTTGGGGGGAGAAAGTCCAACCCCCATATGTAATAAAAGACACTAACAAAAGTTCCTCTGCACTCACCCACTATCAATATATAAATATATATATATATAGGACTTTAAGACATTCTGTGCATTAAGCTACCAAGAAATGCCCCTTTAAGCAAAACAGGGATTGTTTGTCCATATATTGCCTTGTTGTTCCCTTCTTTGCTATAGTTTATACATGAGAAGTGGCCAGCGCCATGTTGTAGCTCCCACCCTTCCCAGGTCAGGTGATCCCAGTGGAGCCAATAAAAGGGCAAGGATTTGGGGGGTTTTCCTTGAAAGCAAGTTGCAGGTAAAACTCAGCCCCTTTGTTGTGTAAATTGAAACAGAATCAGATGAAAGTGGGCGTAGGACTGGCCAGATGGGGGATGACTTTGAGGTAGTTGGCCAGCTTGAAGTATATTGCAATATCTGGACAAACAATCCCTGTTTGACTTAAAGGGGAGGGCATTCCTTGCTAGCTTAATGCACAGAATTACTGATGAGCAAATTTTTTCAGCAGACCAATAAATTCTACCTGCTGATTGGCTGCTACAGGTTACTGCTCCTGGGAAAACTATGTTTTTATTACATCACCACCATGTCTGAGTTTCTCTTTATTTTGCACTCAACTGGTTTTAATTGAATCATGGGATAAGTGTAATTTTTGTTCAGTATATTTATATGTGGAATTGCTTCCTCATCCCTCTTTTTTTCTATGTTGGCTCGTCTAACCCCTGCCCCTTTAAGTACAGCCCTGCAGTTAAGAAGGTGATTATAAACTCAGAAATAGCATGGTTTCTTTGGAAGAAGAGGTCATGCCAAAGGGAAAAGATGGTATGGTCTTACTCCCCCCAAGGAAAATACTCTCACTTAGCACTGATGCAAGGGCATATTATATATTTATAAATCTCAACATCATTTTTTCTTTCTGCCCTACACAATAATGACTGAGCTTTCTAAGAGCTACAAAAACTGGATTTCTACCAAATTCTCAGAACAATGATTTTAGAATGAGCCAAACATCTTAGTCATGTGGGTTACACTGAAAGAGTGTCTAGAGTCCATAGAATACCTTAGTTCTGCACAGAACTCCGTATTATATAGTGAGGAAAATATGACAGAATTAAAACACAGAACACAGAAATCTATTTAGCTCCAATGAGTTTAGCAAAGCAAGTAATTAAAAGGATACCAGATGCTTATAAAATTGGTCTAAATAGTAACATAATACCATAAGCTGCCTCAAGCACAACCAACAGGCACAATCGGAAAAACACTACATGACTCAGTAAGAACACATTTTCCTTTGGAATAGTGATTGAGACTCAGAAACAGCTGCTAGATAAAAATGCACTTATATTGGAATAAAATGAATCAGACATCTGACAAAACATTGATCCATGAAAATCAAATGAGTTGATATAAAAGAGGTTCCAATATTACATAGAAGGCCTAAGATGTAGTCAGCAATCAAGTGATAATTATAGGATAACAATACTAATTATCCACAGGTATCATGTTGGTTTTCAAATAAACATGTATTATTAGGGCTATGTAATAATATGCTTTTTTGTGTTTCAAAGAATAAAAGGGCTTGTTATTCTCTTTTTCAAATTCTCTGCTTGTTAAATGCACAAGATAGAGAGGCAGTAAGTTCATTATGCATTTTTAAATTTGCTGTATTCTAATTTATCTACACAACAATCCTTGACACAGGTCTTTCACACTTTATTGGATGTCATTTTACCCTTATAACATAATGTAACATAAACTGCAAAGAATAATCTTCTAACCCAGGAATGTGCAAATTGCAGCCTTATGGATGTTATAGTGGCACTTTCACAAGCTCACCTTAACAAATTGTTAGTAATACAGCAATTTTGACAAATAATTGTATGGCTTATTTAATTCATTCAAGTCCCAGATCAAAATATTACTGCATGATAAAATCAGTGCTGTGGATGCAACAGAGTCATAGATCAGCAGTAAGCATAGGGCACCTTTACTTCTTGTACCCTAAATGAATGTTGCCCACCCCTTATGAATACAGAGACATCTAAGGCAGCCATTGCCATATGCATGAACATATGCACCCTGCCCTTCCAACTTTAAACTATTTGTATTTAAAGGTTTGACATCATTATTATGACTCAACGGGGTGGTTTGTATTATACAAGTGTATTTTTTTCATTTCCCCAAACAAATTTATTTAGATAATTGCTTTAAAACACACGTTTTTCATTATTTATCAAGTGTAAAAACCACAAAAAACTCTAACATAAAACTTCAACGTATAAATGCTGGCCAGGTCTTGTAGAAGTCAATGGGAGCTGTCCTTATCAAATTGTAAAATATTAATTTAATTCAAGGTTTTCTGGATTTTTTTTTCATTTGTAATAGCATGAAAATCTTTATAAAAATGAGGGTTCCAAGGTTTTCATGTTTGTTCAGTGGTTTTATCTGATATGCTGTATATGTTGTATTACAAATACATTTTTACATTGCAGAATCAGAAGGTCCACAAAATCACAATAACCTTCTGCTCTGCTTGGTATCACTCCAAATACTCCTCATTAATTCTAACTGTTGGTAGGGCATTCTTAACTTAGGATATAGTTTCTATAGAGTCCAAGATTTGGATCCTTTATTCTGCAAACTTTTATATTTTGTAATTGTTGATATGGTTTCCGTATCAGTGTATATTCCTGCACCAGGCAAACTTCTGCCAGGTTCCTTACAATCATACATTTACTGTATTTATCATGTATATATAATATATTATGTTAATAGTGACAGTAAAACTATGCAGAGATGTGAAGTTTACAGATATCTGCATACCCACACTTATACCATGCACCCACTGAAATGCACACATTCTGCATTTGGACAGACAGAGTTGGCTCAGACCTCCCAGGAATTCTATTCATACTGCTGGCAAAAGACACAACTTCCCTGTAGGATGATAGACTGTCACTGAAGCACTGCACTATAGCTACTTCTGTGACAAGCAGTTTCAATAGCCTTGTCAGTGACTGTACCTCTAATGAAAATGTTGTTTCTGGGACAGTTCTTTAATTAGAACTGCACAGTCAATTCACAAAATTCTCTTGGCAGATTTTGTCAATGGAAAGATACAGAAATGTAAGACTGCATTCAGAATGGAATTTCTCACTCTAAACAGAACCTCAAACAGCTTTGCACATGTATATGTTTGTTTAAAAAGTAAAAAAACAAAACAAAAACAATCAAGCTCTGATTGTTGAGAGAAGATTGTCATGACTCCAGATATTTGGTACAAATGTGCCTGATTTGCCATGAACAACACTTGCATTTGTGTCTATTTTG